>NW_025110680.1:0-234312 GCF_011392965.1 Frieseomelitta varia
ACTCTCTCTCTCTCTCTCTCTCTCTCTCTCTTTATATATATATATATATATATATATATATATATATATATATATATAGATACATATATACGTACATACATACATACGTTCATGGTCGTTACAAATTCGTGGGCTGGCCAGCCGACGAACAAAACCAGCCGCGGCCAAGTAGCAGATCCTCGAGCTTACGCTACTCCGTGTGTTTCACGTTTCGTGGCTCTTTCCGCGAAGCTAGGCTTTCCGAGAGCCACGAGCCTGACAATCGCGTACCGACGACGCAGCAAACACCGTCGCCGGCAGACAATCGAATTTCAATTTAGACCCGTCGAACCGCTGCTTCCCGCTACACGCTCGAACAAGCAATCCTTTCCATTAATACGACAATGCCGTCGCCCTCTCGCGTATTTACTTCTGCCTGGGCGTTCGCGCAACCGGGAAACAGAGGAGGCCTCCGAACGCTATACAACGAGCCAGTGTGTGCTTTATAGCTGGTCTCGTTCGCATCAAACAGAGGCGAGATCTATTTTCTACGAGTGTCGACGGCTCACCGGTACCCGTTCGCTTTCTACTCGTCAACGGGGATACGAACAGAGAGGCTGAGAGGAGACTGCGTCGCGAATCACTCTGCGTCTCGTTCTAATCTTCGCTCGAGCACGTAAAACGTACCCCTTTCACCGCGTAACGCGCGGCCATTGCGGCGATCCGCGCGCGTCCCTCGGGGGATGAAAGTTTGCAAGCAACCAGCCACCACGCGTGTGTGTCTCGCCTGTCCCCCGGTGTTCGGCTTTATACGCGCCACCTGTTTCCCCTTCGTCTGACGCTTGACGGCCCATTCAGACGCCTCCTGATTATCGTTGTTTAGAATGTTGCTCGTTGGATCCTGTTGTCTCGCTAGATCATTCGGAGCGTCTTGGAAATTGAGTTGATCTCGAGATACTTTGCGTAGGTACTCGGAGCACGCGCAACAGAGATGTGAATGTCTAATGAATGTTCTCTCTCTCTCTCTCTCTCTCTCTCTCTCTCTGAATCTTGGGATACGACGGAGGTTGAAAATGAAAAACATTGCGAAACTTTCGAATAGAGACGAGATCAACTGTCGAAATATTCAATCAATATTCGATAAAAAATTCGTGACGAAAAGTCATTTCAAGACTGGAGTCTTTCAGATTTTCCATCGATTCTGTCACTGAAACTACGTTTCTGAAATTCATCGTAAATGTTTCAATTCGAACGCGACGATCGAGATAACGGAGACTGGAAGAAGCAGCGGGGCTGTAGGCGAGGAGCAAGACAATAGAATTTACATATTCATCGGACCTTAACGGTGCAACCCTTCAAACGCATACAGCGTGGGTAAACGTCTTCCGCATCCGATGTAAACAGAACGCGTTTCCAAGAGGCACTCGCGCCGTAATTCACGATAGAAGCAGGCATTGCTGCTTCTTTCTCCGTGGTCGAGGAAGACGAGGAAAAACTCTGGCGGGCTCGAGAAAGGGGCCTTCTAACGTGAAGAAAACTGGAAGAAAAGAAACTACAGCCGCGGATGAAAACCATGGCCAGGAATGTTAAAAATGCAACGAATTTTTTCTAGAACTTGCACACGAGTCGTTCTTTGTACAATTACTCAATCCAACTTCCGCGAGAGAAGAAAAGATCCATCTACATATTCATCGATCTCGTCGAACAACCAACCAACTAACCAGAGTCTGTATACCACACTGGCTTTGCAAAATACCCGTCTTTCATACGTTTCCCATTATTCCTACGGCTTGAAACGTTGCCGATCGATGGACGGTGGGGAGGGAACGCCGAAGGACGACGGAACGAGCGAAACGAATAATTGCTCTCATGAAAGCAATATTAATTGCCGCTTGATTCTCGATCAACGTCGTAAACTTTAATTTTCGTATCGACTAACGCGTAATTATACCGTTCGATCGGCACGATAAATGCTTTCGTGTCTGCGCACGTGACACGTTTCATCATCTCAATATCGACGAGATTCGCTGTTACGACACGACGATCGAAATTCTTCTAGCCGCGTGTTTCTATATTTTTATGAAATCTCTATCGTCGTTACGTATGAAAGAGAACAAGGGAACAGGACTGTTAAACCAATTGCCTTTGCGATCTATATTCTTAATGCTTCCTTTACAGCAACAAAGAAATTCCAATACAAGTGCTAATCTGTTAAGTACGCGACGGTAAAAAGGGTACCACGTATTCCTCTCTAATTCACCGTAGCTAACGAGCGGCTCTCCCCAAGATTTCGCTCGAATATTCGCCCCTCGAATTGACACGCGTTCAAGAATCATCCATGGATCCGTGCACAATAGACGTGGCCCGAATCGCCTCGACTGTCATGAAAGAACACTTACCAGCGTCGTTGACGCTGTGCTAGCAGTGGCTTTTTAATCCGTCTCCGATCTCGTCCGACTGCTCGATCGAAATCGACATCCGCCAGTTGTCGAAAAGGATCGACAACGTGACCGGTTAGAATCGTAGTCGAACCGAACCGAACCGAATCGAACCAACCAACCAGCCAACCAACCAACCAACCAACCAACCAACCAACCAACCAGCCAGCCAGCCAGCAGCCAGCCAACCAGGCATTATTTATTATTAACGATATTCATACGCTTGTCAATAGCAGAGATTTCCACTCCGCGCGATGATATCGACTGACACACGGTTAAAGCGAGTGACAAGCGGCTGCCGACGCCGACGCCGACGCCACCGCCGACGGCGGCCTGCCTGCCTGCCTGCCTGCCTGCCTGATTGCCAGCCTGCCAAAGTCCTTTCTCTCCTTTCTCTCCTTTCCACCCTCTTCTACGTACATTGTAAACGTTCGATGGTTTATTTGCACGAGCCTCCCCACGCTGGCAAATCGCACGAGCCATCGATTTCGATTAAGCCGTCCAACGAGTACCCCTTGCGTCTGGCCAGGGCCACGGTCACCTTCTGTGTACATACATACGATCCGAAGCTGAGCAGCTGAGAACCTGATTTGTTTGAGTACCGATCGTGTTTAGTTTTGCAAATCGCCAATTTTATAGTTCAACTTACGTAATCTTGGATTAAGATTTCAGATTATATTTTTGAAAATTCTGAAATGTGCGAGTAACTCGAAGAATCGTTTTTACTTATTTCACATATCGTTGAAATTTTCTGTTTCATTTTTTCTTTTCTTCTGTAATCTCTTTTCTATTCTTCAGTTTTGTCATACGACTCTTTGGTCTTTATCTTTCTCATTACTGAAACCAGCTTCTTCTTCCAAGCACCTCTGCCTTAAATTTTCGAGTTGTCGCCCACTTTCCACATTTTTACATCCTCGCGCCACACAGTCTTCTATTGTCAAAAACACTCCGATAGATGTTCCCACCCTTGTTCATTCTTTTCGATAAAACGTTGGTTTATTTGCACGAGCCTTCCCCAAGCTGATCAAATCGCACGAGCCATCGATTTCGATTAAGCCGGCGAGCTAGTGCACGCGGTCACGACCCGATCTTCCTTTGTGTACACGATGATCTGACGCTGGGAAGGAAGCTTCGCTGCCTCCGTAAAGACAGAGATCGCGCTCGATTAAGAACACAGCGAATCCACCAACGGCGGCAGATTGTTGGCGAGTCAATTTCACGCACGATTATCTACTTAGGATTTCTTTTTTTTTTTTTTTTCTCCTGAGGGGCGTTCTGCGGGTTCCGGAAACAACCAGGAAGCCCCGATCTTATTAAACTTGACCTACCCCGCCAGTTGGCGAGAAGAGTCGAACGGAACCCGGGCGTACACGTGCGAATATGCCTGCTCGAGACATTAATTTCTACTGATCCGTTGCCTCGCCCGTTGCCTGCGACGACGTCCCGTTCGCGTTCGAATTTCACGAGCCATCGACTTCCATCAGAGATCCTGTCCACTTCCTTTGGGAAATCGAACGATGACCAAACTCGATTTTAGACGAGACGGAAGCTATCGCGCGACTTGTTTAGCAACGACTGTTACAAATTTCACGAAAATTATACTTTTAGTGCTCTCCCGAGGCGACTAGCTGAACTGCGGGCGTCCGCCCGCTGGCTGTGCGTTTATAGGAAGTTAAATTAAACGTGCAAAAACGTACAGAACTGTAACAAAGGAAAGTGTGTTAAACATTCAAAACGAAGTTCTATTCGTAAAAATTACATAAACATCCGCGAGTCAATTAAAATCGTAGCCAATTAAAAATATCAATTCTCTTTTTCGCCGAATATTTCGCAATTTTTTTAACATTCCGCTTTTCCAATCAATAGCCAGAGCAGAGTCTGTTCCCTCACGCTTTTATGACCGCCTTCTCCAAATATTCCAACGAGATATTTTCGTTCCTCAAGTTCCGCCACCGGTTCTTCCACTCGTTTCGTTCGCGTTTATTCATCGAAACAGAGTTTTCGCATTAGTTGGTCAGACTCAAAGGGCGCGGAAACAACGCGCGAATTCTATGAAGCCGGCCTCTCGAATCGAAATCGATCGAGAAGTTTGCCATGGATGCGGCGCGGTGGTGCGGTTCGGCTCCGATTGATTCCAGACTTCCTTTTCAATCGTGCCCCGAACCGACCGCAGCAACTTCTTTTTCCTTATTTTTCATTATTTCCGTTTCAATCTTCGATTCCCCTGCCCCCACTCCTTGCCACGCCTCGACCAGCCACGATCCACTCGTTTCCAAGCATGTCGGCTTAATGACTTGCAAACAAAACCTTCCGTACGCTCAGACCCCGAGCGCAGACCGATAATTACAGAGAATACTTTAAGCTTGCCTACTTGGCTTTCACTCGACTCCGCGGGAACGAAATCAGAAAACAACAGAAACGCGTAATCGTTTCTCTTGTGGGAAGAGAGAGCCGATCCCCGCCCGTTTGACAACGTTCGATAGCAGCAGGCTAATAAATTCCAGCGTCGAGCATCGACTCGACTACTTGTTCGTTAGCTTGTTCAACCTCCCTCGCCGAGACAGTCGATCACTAAACGAGCCGATTATTTAAAATCTCCATGTAAATGAGACACGACTTAACCCCCGTTTCCACAAATTGTTTCTGTTAAATTTTAATAATTGTTTCCGCGGTCGGATTTACAAAGGCTCGAGAAACTCGTCGCAAGCTGCTCTCCTTTGGGAAATGACGAGCCGCGGCTCTTCTCTGTCGTCTCTCGAGTTTTTCTTCAAGCATCGGCGAGCCAGGTAAAAGGGCAGGGTGCTCGTCGATCGTTCAGTCTGCATTTTAATCGACGTGGAAAATGCTTGGTGAGTTCGTCGATCGTTGAGTCACAGAGGTTCAGAATTGTGAGAAGAAGATCGTATGAATTTTATAAATTTTCTCCGTCGAGCTGCTGTTTTAAAAATAAAAAGTAACACGTTTCTTCGAGAGTTGAAGATGAAAATATCCAAATATCCAAAGAATAGTAGGTAGAAGTTTAGTTTCGGATACGATCGAATACTCATATGATAGAACAAAGCTGTCATATGGTACTACTCATTCTTTCGCATCCATGATGTACTCCCATGGACCCCAGCCAGCACCGTATGGAGGTGAGGTGAGTAGATTTGGCTAGAACAGACCCTATACTTCGCCGATGTTGCTACTGCTGAGCCAAGACTAAGCGGAGGAGAAACATCGATTTCATATATATATTCGAAACAAATAGAAAATCCTATCCAGTTGGCCATTGTAAAAGTTCAAAATTTCACAGAAATCACCGCTGTCGATGAAAAGTTTCACAATTTCCTCCCTCACGATCGAATATCTTCAAAAAGGAACGACAATTTTCCTCTTTTGATTCTCTTCACGTTGCTCGTACATTCAGAAAAACACAATATTTCGAAAAAAAAAAATCAGTACTACCGATCCGATTTAAGAATATGTATCTCGAGTCAAATATCCGGGGAGAACAGAAATTTCGTTTCCACAGCTCCTGAAATCCCTCCAAAGGGATGCGTCTCAAAAACGAAGAGCAACGTTCGTTTGTTGCAGAAATCGGATATCGAATCGAGGAGGAACTCGTATCGATTCCAAGATACACGGTTACGCGACACGGGAACGTCTAGCCCCGATATCCCGAATCAGAAATTCAGAACAGTAGTGATTCCTGGAAGCGAACAAATGCTGCTGCGAGCGAAGGAAAATCAAAATCGCAACCCGGTTCCCCGATCGGATACGCGGCGGCACCTCGTATATCACAGTGAAATCCATTTTTCTCGCGACGCGTCGTTCGCCACCGTGCGCGCATCGTTCCGAAATTCGATACAAAATATCTATCCGCGAGATCCGAACGAATATATTCCCCCGTGCATCTGTCGGGCAACGCCAATCGGGACGTATCATGCTCGTTTTACGATGCACGAATGTCGCGATACGCTCGACCCTTAATAACGCGATTATAGTTCGTGCTAAATGAATTTTTGGCTCAAGGCCATTGCGGAGCAACCCTTGTTACATATCTCCATTCCATCGTGCGATACTTCGTACTTTTACGTGTCTTTAAATTCTTTTTTTTTTTTTTTCAAAAAAGGAGGAAAAGTTTTTTGGAATATTTTTCAAGTTCTTCCTTTTGAATAGTTTTTGCGAGTATTTGGTCTTGTCGACGCTTTTTATATCTCTTACAGACACGCTGACGAGATATATAACTTTAATTATCTCCTACGCGTGATAATAAATTACTACAACACAGAGAACCGAACATCCCCATTATTAAAAAATCGTAGCTCCGAAACGAATAAAAATTCGAGTCTCGATCACAGCGTGGACGTGGCTGACGTTTTTAGCCTGGCAGTCGGCTTGGCGAATGGTTCACCTTTCGTTAATTGGAATTTTACGACTGCCTTTGTGCCTTCCATGGCGATTGTCAGCTCCTGATAAAAGCATCATCGGGACGTTGAACCAGATTTCCCCCCTACCATCGATACCGATTGTAACGAGCCAGTGCTTTCTCTCCCTCTCACGCCCACCGTCGTTTCTCTACCCCTCGATCGGACCACCCCTTTTGTTCGCAGCCAGCGCGATTACGAGTCCTATGAATTCTTGACGGTAGCTGGATGCCAGACGATCCGATAATGAGACCACTCAAAATTCATGTCTGCCTCGTTGAAAAGACACCGGGGTTCGTGCATGCACATCCCTCGAATCTATTGTATTTGCAAACGCCGGATGGTGTCTGGCGTTCTTGCAGAATTTCCTCCTTCCGAGGGACGCGATGAAACGAGCGTGGACGCCGCGTCGCGTCGTATCGTGTCGTGTCGTCGATTCTTCGGGAGAAATAAATCAGAACGAAGCCCGACGAAAATTCTGAATACGCGCCGTGCGACGAGAACGCGTAGAATGAAATCGCGAAGGAAAATGAAAAAGAAGGGGGAAAGGTTACGTAGGACGGATTGGTTTCTCCTCGTTCGTTTCCTCTTCGCAATTGTTCGCGTCGAGGCAGAGAGAACCACTACAAAAAATTTTCGAAACATTCCTTTCTTCGACGTTCCTCGCACAAGCGAACCCGGACGAATTCTGTTTAGAACGCGTTTCACGCACAAGCGACGTGATTCCTCTCTGTCTACTCGAGCTGAAAGATCCAGAGTCCCTTTCCTCTCCTCACGAGCCACCAACGGACACGTTGGTTTCCCAGTTGCAGAAAGTTTAGGCACGCTCGAACGAACGTACTCAGAAACGATATAGAGTTTCGCCTGTTCGTCCAACAAATCATCGTGCACGCGCGCACCGAGCATCGAGTACCCGAGGAGACTATGCGAATTCGAGCGGATCGTGTAACGAGTCGAATCGATGCATTCCGTCTTCGGCTATTCACACTGCGGCTTGGAACATTATCCGGGATCGTTTCCACCGATAATACGTTAACAGACGATTTACCGTTTACCCGTGCATTATTTACCACGTCTACGTACGCGCTAATGCACTGGCAACGGATAGAGAGAAAGTCAAAGAGACAGAGAGAAACCGAGAAATTCAGAGAGAGACAGAGGAAGAGAGAGGGAAGATGATAGGTACGTATAAGTTAAACTTGGACACTTCGGTTTAATACGCGTCGTTTCTCGCGCGGAAACGAGCCACAAGACGATGAAATATCTCGTTCTGTCCGGGGAATCGATAAATCTACTTGCCTCGATCTCTCAGTCGGACTTTACGATCGGATTATATCGGACGGCCGAGTGCGTTCGTCATCGTCACGAGTTCGTCGCGTGCACGAGAAGACGAGACACGAAGAAAGAAGAGGAGGCCTCTCGAGAAAGCTCGTGTTTCCAGGAGGAAGTAATGAATAGACGGAGAGAAATAGGTCACAGGCCATTCTCTATAGCGATGGCCGGCACGAAGGGTCACACGGAGCCAATAGGACTCTAATAAAAGGCCAGCCAGCCCTCGACAAAGCTCCATTGTACCGTTGTTATATCTCCTGTAACACGATATCGCATCCTTTCTCGCGCGTACCATGCCTTTTCTTCCTCGTGCTTGTACTACCGCGTGTCCTTTTCTCCTGGACCAAGCTTCTGCTTCGCGCCCGCGCGACAGGTGAGCCCTCGCACACCTGAGACACTCGTAGGAACCATTGTCTCTCGCGTTACGCTCGAGGAAAAATTGGACGATTTCACAAGGAAGATTCCTTCTTTTTTTCTTTTTCTTTCTTGTTATTCAAATCACAAAGGAGAGTGTTAACCCAGTATCGTATGGCTCGGGACGTGAAACTGGATCTGGATCTAAATTCGGACGCCTAGATAGACCGATAAATGGAGGTTACGGTTTTTTAATAGACAAACCCTCATCATCCCCCACATCGTTTTCAATCAACCTCGTGGCAAGCTTTTCGTCAGTGTAGCATTGGATCGGAATAATCCAATCATCGATGATTACCGCGACACCCTTCCAGCAGAATTACCGTCGTGTACCGTATTTTAACCGCGCACATAATCAAGACTTTCTCCCCTTTTTATCAGTTCGGCATCCGTTGCGTGCGTGCACGAGTTTTCAATACACACCTCGAGACCAATTTCACGTTCAACATATGGCGAACAGCTGTTCTCCTAACGCGCGTGCAACGCGTTGATAATCCTCGTAGAGGAGCAGAGCGGAGGATCGGCGCGAATGATCGGCGAAATGCCTGACCGCGAGCTGAAATCGAAACCGATTGAAAGAGGATCGTACAGGTATTCGAAGCGGAATCGCCACGGAACCGAACGAGCACACAGGCAACATTGGAAACAGTGTGCGTGCACGCGCGTACGCGAGCCCATTGGTAACCACCGTAGTAAACCCATAACACGACACCGTATAAAATACAGTATTATGTCGCCGCAGGCCGTCATCTGGCTATGACGGCAACAACCTTTTCGAGCCCCGGCACCCTGAACCTGATTAATCGTTACACGTGTTCGCACCGGTATTTTTCTCGACGCCGGTCTTTCCGCCCTTTTTCAAACCAGTCTGCGTTCGATCGGCCTCGATACGCGCCTGTTCTCCTCCGTTGGTACAGCTTTCGAAAGCAAAATGAGCGAGCTTCTCAAATTTTGCGAGGAAACCGTGTGAGAGCAACACGCTCGATGGTTTCAAAACCTTCGCTGTACGCAGGTGCGAATGGAAACAAAAGAGAAAGTTGTCTCAAGAGATTCGACAATGCGTCAATAAATATTTTGATTAAAAATAAAGTTCTAGTGAGAAAAAAAAAGACTCGACACGAGCCTCCGACAAAGAACTTTGAACAGGGAATGGAGATTATCTTCGAGATAATCTTGAATTATTTAGGTCTCTAGAAAGTTACGCAGTAGTATCGCAGCAAACATTGTCTGGGTGTAGCGGCGGCAAAGTCTGCTACGAAGAGATAAAGAAAGAAGTAGTTTTCGAACATACCGGCGCAATCGTGAATTATACGAGACACGGGCTCTAACAACATGCTCCGAAACTGTACTCGACTGGAACACTACCAGCCATAATATTGCACCGCCGGTGGTTGCTAATGTTCAAGTTTTGATGAACTCCCGCAACACGAGAAATTCACACACGCAGTCCCCGACACACGAGGCTGCGACGAATGTCGGCGTTAAATATCGATTCGCCGCCGGACAAAGCCGGGTTTCGTCGGGGCGACAACGTTTAGAAAGGAGGGTGGCCAACACGAAAAAGTCGCGGAAGGGTGGCGCGGAGATACCCTGTGCCATGCAAATTCGCGGACTTTCAGGCCGAATCGAAAATTCTAATTGCAACGTGTCAATTTTCCAGGCCTCTGTCTTCCGGTTGGCGTGTCACGAAAGGGAAAAATGGTGGCAGGAGAGGGTAAACGGAGCGAGAGCGAGCATGGAAAGGGTCGGGTCCAGGAAAATCGACGACCGTTCGTGTTTATCGACATTAACATGGTTTGTCCCCTCTGTCAATTTCTAACTGCAATATCGGAGACACGTTTCCCTGCACGGACACGCCATCGAAGCCCGACAAAATGTCAGGGAAAACGGAAGACGTCTCTGTGACAACCAACCACCACCACCCTCGGGGTTCGCTTTCGTATTTTTCCTGCCTCTCATTTTGTCTCTCTTCTCCCTGTGGTTTTTCCCTTCCTCCTTCTTTGTTTCTCCGCTCTTTCCTTTCCAGGTCGTTTTATTTCGTCCTTCGTGAAAATATCACGAGGCTGAGACTGCAACGTGGAGAAAGAGAAAAACAGAGGCACACGACGGGCAGAACAACGGGGTGCATAAATTTCAGAAAATTGTTTCTGCCACGCTGCATCGTCAGGATAAAAAGTATAGAGGTTAATACGGAAGTGTCCTCACGGTCGAATTTTCTCGAGCTTCCTTTAACCGGTTGCGTGACTCGAAAATTGGATGGGATCTCTTGATCACGTTCGCTCAACCTTCTCTCTCTCTCTCTCTCTCTCTCTCTCTCTCTCTCTCTCTTTCATTTCCAAGAAATCTCATAAAAAAGAACATTTTATCGATACCACTTTCACTACTATCTCGCCTAGAAACCGTGTTTTAGTAGGAGAACCGGTGGAAATAAAAATAAATCAATCCAACATCCAATTTCTCCGGGACATTTTCTCTCGAAGAAGCAAATCTCTCTCTCTCTCTCTCTCTCTCTCTGACAACTTCTAGTAACGAGTCTCGAACTTGTTAACCATTAAATTACGTCGTTGTTACAACAACTTCGCGAGATACAGGAAACGAGCCGGCGGGAGCCGGTAATATTCGTGCGTCGATGCGGAAAATCTTCTGCAGAAGTGCTTTGCCAAGGACACACGATTTTCAGCGAGTCACCGCGGAAGGAACCGGTTCAGAGGGTTGCGGCGACCGCCTCGATCAGGTCCGGTAATTTCCTTCTCGCGGTCTGCTTACCGTGCAATCGAGTCGGTCAAAGGCGATGCCCATCGGCCGCCAATATAATTACGCGTCTATCGCGCTTGCATACGCGCCGCTGTAACATTGCGTTTGAAGTCCGGCCCCGGGATTGCCATTAGCCCCGACCGACACAAGGGAGTCTCACCCTGGCGGCGCGGAGCGGCGCCGAGAGACGCCAGCGTCCAACTCGAGCGCGCCCTGTTCGACCCCGACACGGCCGGTTATTGAAATTCTAAAATGATTTTATATCGAGTGACAGGTAATAACCTACGCTTCACGGCTGACCTGCGTCCGCGTGAATATTTAATGCTCCACCCGCTCGGCTTTTAACGGAGATCATTGGATTGGAGCGATGGACGGAGCGCATCTTAGTTGGATCGTTTCGGTGTATTTCCTACAGATTACACTGTTAATAATATCTAACAGAAGATTGTTCAAAGTGTAAAATACCTTGGGAGGAGGATTTTACGTGGACATTTTACTTTTTTTTAAATTTCTATCAACGTCTTTTTGAAAGGATGCGAAAGTTTTAGTTAAAGTTAGAGAGAATAAAGTAAAATCTCTTTCGCGACAATTGACAAGTGCTTTCCATTTCGATGCAAACAGTTCATTTTCGTCAAAAATTGATAAAGAAAAAAAAACTTAAATTCGCTTTGTAAAATAAAAATAATTGAGAATAGAAAAAAAATGTGTTATTAAAAATAAAAAAACAATGTTTTTTCCAACATCCAAAGTCACTTCGACATAATCGACAATCGCACGGATTTGTCTTGGAGAGAGTCGCGTCACGTAGTTGCTGATGAAGTTATCACAGTTACAAGGTGGGCTAAAATACCTGCGGTTTACATTAGCCACCTGCCCGCTACGGCATTAGTTCATAATTGCGCGACATTGTCATGCCGCTGTAACTCCATGCGCTGGGACATTGAACGCCTGATTGGCGTCGGGACCGAGCTCTTCATGGTTAACGCGCGTGCTACGCTGCGCCGATGAATATTTAAATTTAACGTGATTACGCGGACCGTTTTGCTCTACCTGTCGTCCGTTGAATCTGAAACGCTGTCAAAGGGACGACCAACCACTTCGGCCCACTATAATGCAAGATAATCCGGCCTTTAATGATCCTAGCCGCACGCTATCCGAGAATCGGCTCGCGATTCCCGATCCCAAAATTCCGACGTGCAAAACCTCTCTCGGCAAACTGAATCTTCCAACCCCTTTATAAAGTGATTCAACTACATACACCTTGATCCTTAATCCCTTTTCTCATCGAATTAATCCCATTCTCACCAGCTAACTCTTTGACAGTGTGACACGCAAAGAAATAAAGATAATTATCTCTTTGTCTTCCAGATTTTTTGCATTTTTGATATCAGACAAAAGAAAGCTTCTTCAGTTGAAGCTTCTTCAATTTTTCTTGAAACTACGCCACTGTACGCCGTGATTAATAAAAGATAGCCCCCATTCTGAAGAAATGTAATGAAATAAAAATTGCGTCGAACTAAACTTTCCTCTAAATATAATACAACTCCCTTAGATCGATCGTAATTCACACGACGAGTGTATAATGCAAAGAGTTAATGATGTAACAACGAGTAAAACATGATTCAATTCACAAAACCCTCGTATCCTTCATTTTCAAATAATTCTCCATTTCTACTCGGTTCCGATTCAGAAATTTCGAACAAACGCGAACCGAAATCCAGTCTATTGAACGCGAGTCAACGTTAACCCCGCGTGTACACAGAACGCTGGCGAACAGAGAACGACGAAAAAAAGCGAACAGGGACAGGGATGGACATACGTACACAGCAACGTAGCCAACGACCCGTCAAAAATGTGGGACACAAACGCGCGGGTCCCTTTCTTTTTTCGCTGCGAATAGCCCGCATGCATCACGCGGAACCGAGCTGCTCACCATTTACAGGGGAGCCATGCCTCTGGAAATGATGGCCTCCGCGAAGGAGAAGAAAGGCGAAAGCATATCGCGGAGGGATATGCGTACAACGCTATTTATTCCCTCATCCCCCGGCCTACATTGGTCCTTCCCTCATCCGTGAAGGCATACACACACACACACGCGCGCACGGACTCTCTCTCCTATCTCTTTCTCCTCTTTTCTTCGTCTCCCTTCGCTCGAGACTCGTTCCACTGCACCCTCTTTACTACGCGTTAGCCCTCTAGCGTTGATCCAACCAACCTACGTAGCATACATATACGTTTCAATACGGGGAGGAGAGATTTTCCAACATCCTGACCCAGAAATACACTGTCCACGTTCGAATCCTCGAATCCACGAGAGGGGTTAAGCGGAAATCTACGTACCGCGTTTCGTACATCTACGACGGTGTAAATTTTCCGGACGCTGGAATATCGAACGGTCGTGAAAAATTTCCACCGGATGACTCTTGAGATCACGGTAATGGCCGTCGATGACAGTTAGTGGCGTTAACGAAGGTATTACCGTCGGCATTACGGTGGCCGTTAAGGGCCATGAACGTCAACGAAATTAATTGCCGGCCACGTTCGTTGAAATAATATAAAGGCGAATATCAGAGAGAGTGTCACAAAGATGGAGGAAGAGAGAGACAGTGAGACAGAGAGATTTTATTAATAGAATGCTACGCTCGAGACTAACGCCAGAGTTACTTAATGTTCGCTGTAAAACTCGCCCGCGAGATTGACTTTACTCCATCGAGACGGGACATTCTCTTCCTCCTTTCTTTTGCGTTTCTTCCTTCCAGTCGTTTCGACGAAAAAACATCCCGAGAAAGTGACGCGAGGGGATAAAACGCAATCGAAACGCCACTCAGAGGATTGTTTGCTTCCGCGGGTCCCCTTCGAATACATTTTCATTCGTTATTAGAAAAGATAGCGACTTCCGTTAAAAAGTTTCACCCTCTTCTGCCACCCGGCAGCTCTGCCGCTTTATTTTCACGCCACCCTCCTTGCGTTAAACGAATTCCATTCGCAAATAGACGCGAGAGAGTTTACCTTCACCACGGGCTTCCTATTATTTACCCGATTTCTCCTACCGGGCCAGCAATTTCTCTGATTATTTTTCAACTTTCACACGTTCCGCTTTCCCTCCCCCTCCCCACCCTCCGCCAGTCTGCGCCCAAGAATAAAAGGCTACTTTCCCGTTGAGAACTTTGCTTTTTCATCATCCGTCTCTGCTGGATTCCCGCAAGTTTTACATCCCTGACTGGCTGGAACCTAGTTAAACCGCCCAATTTCTGCCGCGGGAGAACGAATTATTAACCCCTTCAACCGACACGGCGAACAACAAGTCTTTCAAAGTTCCATAGCTCACGGAAACGAAAGTGTAAGTCCCGTCTACCTATGTTACCACGCCAAGGTGCCGTTTTCACTTGCTTCTTCTTTCACCCTCGGAGAATTCACCCTGCGGCGCGGTATCGCGCGAGACCTCGTAAAAAGTACTCTGCCGGTGACCGTAGATGCTGTCGATAGCGTTCTTTATTAACGAGAGAACCGCCGTGCCGGTAGACGTTACTTGATGGACGGCAGACCGAAAACAAACTGTGGCTGTTATCGTCGAGATTCAAAGCGAACGCGACAACGAGAAAAACGGGGCGAAGGGGGATGACGAGACGGCAGGGGGGAAATTTTCGCGAAAGAAATGCCGCGATGAATAATAAACGAGTGAGAGAAATATTTCTTCGAGTGAGCCGGACGAGGGGGGCTGGATCGCGAAAATATTTTTCCAGACATCACGGGAATTATTCTCGTGCGAGGGCGGCTCTCGGTCGACGCCGATAGAATATTTTCTAAAGAACTCATTATCGGGAAAGTTACTCCTTCGTGGCCGAGAGAAGGGGTAGCGATGCTACAATCGAACGGACCTCCCTGGAAGATGGTATTAATAGTTGATTCGCACGGAAACGATTGGAATCGAGTCGACCAGAAGTTTTCTATCGAGCCACCAATACCATCCTCCCTCGACGATCGGCCGAGTCTTTTACGCCCACGACTGGCAAGCTCCTCAATCGAATTACGGAAACGATTCTGGCACGATGCCCGGGACACCGACACTCTATTCCCCAGTCCGAATCTTTCGCGTGATCCGTGACAACGTCCAGGTTCGGATCTTTGAACAGTGCTCAACCGACTGTTGAATTCGTGACACGTTTCGTGACAGATGGAAGAATAAAAATCACGAAAATTCATAGAAAGCTATCGATTGAAATCTTTCGTTCAAGTCAAAGACAAATCGTTTATTCCTTTAGTCGCTTAAAATCCTAAATCATTCTTTGTTCATTGTAATTTTTAATTTGGATACTTGAACAAAATTATTCCTCTCAACCTCAAATTATTCTACTTCGAAACCTATAAAATTCAAAAAATTTAGATGATTTTTAGCTTTATCGTCCTCTTGAGAAATATGTATACATCCACAGACACATCGTCTCTGAATGCTTACTTGTGTCTTATTTTATATCTCCTCGAAAGACTCAAAAGAAACAGATATGCGAGTTCTGGCTTTAAACATATCCATTTTACAACTATTGCAATATAAATGGTACTATAAAATATTACGAGCGCGTAAAAGGCACTATCTAAATCCTAAAGACGCGCAATATAACGAGAAAACGTATAGCCTGTGAGGAGGCGTCATTGCGAGACGGTGAGATATTGATTTTCCATTTCTTAGGCCTAGAGCATCGTAGATAGTCAGTCCGTCGTTGCTGTGTGCAACGAAGAACAAAAAAAAAAAAAAAAAAAAAGAAGAGAGGTTCGCTCGACACCCTCGTGCTCTTCGCTGTCTGTTCCCCTGGTCCCGGTGTGCACGGGCCATTACTCCGCCCGTAACCCTTCTTTAACCGCGCAGTTCGCCCGCAGACCCTCAGACTCGGTCACGCCCAGCGCTATCTTAACGTCCGTTTTCGGGGTTTCAGTATTTTTAGCGTTACGCGGATAATATACCTGCGTGTTGTATAAAAGAGGAAGTGAGAAAGCGAAAAAGGAGTCGGCTCCCGAGCCGCTGATCTATGGTTTCGGGGAACAGAAAGGGAGAACCCACCACCTACCACGGAACAGAGCCCAACGCCTCGCGTATAAAGATAGTCATCTCTCGCTTCGCGAGTTTACACACATAGATTACTATTGCGTCGAACGAACCCCTATTCCAAACTTCTGTGGACCCTCTTCCACGCTTTGGTCCCTACCTGGACTTTACCATGGTATTTCACCTTGCTATCGCTACAGTGTTTCTGACGAGGGGAAATTAGAGTGAGAGGTACAACTGATTTGCATAACATTTCGACGTGAATAATATTTTATAAAATATTCCCAAGTAAATGAAACACGTAAGAAAATCTACACTTTTGAGACTGATTTGCAATAGGATTTTAAAATCTAAGACTCTACAATGCCTACTTTGTATAAACGACGTATTTGATTAATTCGAAGGTTCGTGGTATGTGAATTTTGCACCGTGTGTTTTCAGTTTTAGCAATGGCTTGAATACGCTTCATTTTGTAGTACGCTGTAACAGAATACTATTGTGCTCCTTGCTATAGATGCACGTGTGGTCACAGGGAATTGGACTGGGAACACGAAAACAGGGGAAAATTAGTCCAATATCGCGACACTAACCACGTTGACAGGCAGTATTAACAGATGATTGAGATGCGTGTAGTTTGGAACAATGCATGGAGTAACTCAGTTTGATCACATGTCACGATACATCTATACCACTGTTTATAGACGGTAGGGTTTCGAAGATATAGGAGATTCGTCGAACGCTCGATTATACACGTTCGGTAACCTATCATTGAGAAAATGCCTACCGTCTTGCCAACAGAAGAGCGACGGAAATGAAAACAGAAACGCTATGATTCGTACGTTCCTCCTCGCGACGTGTAATTTCTTCCCCTATCCGAACCACCAAATCATTGTAACAACCGTACGAAAAGTGGTCATACGATACCTCTCGCGAAACGATCCCTTCATCAAATATTCACCGTTCAATTTCATTTGCAATTTCGATCTGACTGAAATATCCACAAGTCAGCCCTGTGTATCCACAAATTCGATTCTAAGAAACCCCGTATATTTCTTCCAGAAAATATCTTTCTTCCGTATATCGCAATCTTTCCCAATACCTGCCAGCCCTTCGAGAGTTCGTAAATAAATAAAAATCGCTTCAAATTCAAATCAACGTACGCGTACACGTGCACAGAGTACAGCGTACAAAGAAATCTGCAAACAAGAAACAATATTGTTCAGTTAAAATATCTTTTCTAACATTTCCCAGAGATATTTTCTATCGCTGTAACGATTACAACAGTTACTTCAGAAAAGCCAAATTACAAATTCAATTAGATTCAACGTAATTTTTCGTAACACGTCCGCGAAATAAACGAACAAAGAGAACTCGCGTCGCCAGTCGTCCAACTTTATCATTCAGATCCGGGGAGCTTGGATTTCAAGGTTTTCGTTCTCGCGGATCGCTACGGAACACGTCATCGATCCACGCGAGGCAAGAAATCGCGGCAACAAACGCGGCCAGCCACTGTGGTGATTTACGAGAACGTTCAACGTGCCAGGTTGGTAATGGGCCGATATAGCGGAGCCAAGGCAGCCTCAAAGTCTGGCGTCGCGCGACCGTGAAACGGGCACAGAGTCTTCTTGAAAAAAACCACGCCGTACCACGCGAGCGTACACCGCTATCGGTCTTACCACGCTCGAACGCATCCGCGCATCCTGTTTGCTTCCTCGTGCCCGGAGAACCGTATATTCTCGGCGAGCAACCCTTCGTGCGTCGAGGCTCTTTCGTAACGTTGTACCGATCCACCGATGGTAAGAAACGGTTGTAATCGGTGTGCTAACGTGGGTGGCTTTTACCCACGGCGCGTCTAGACCTTCCCCTTTAAAGTGGAGTTTTACGATTTTCTGTAGATTTCCCATTTGCTGGCATACAAACTAGGAATCTTCACATTTCTACAAACTCATGGTTATTTTCGCAATACAATTTTACACCCTTGGAATTTTCTACTGGTAATTTGAAATGATTGAGTTATGTACGTGCAGAGTTTCCTACGACTTCGTTGACAATTGAATTTCTTTTCTAAATTATCCAAATATTTATTGCTTATTAAACAGTCTTTGAAATTTTCTGTGAATACCTTATCAACAGATGTGAATGTTTTGAAAATTTCCCTCCATCATTTCCACTGTGAAATTAAAATTTTAATTATTTTTTTGCACTCTTTGCTGCTACTCTTCAAAAGTGTATTTCCAAGAAAGTAAATGTCGTACTAATTTTCTCTTCTTACTATGATTTAAATTACATTTAAATTAGATTTGAAAGAGATCGCGAAATCGTCAGGCTGGCTGCTTTGAGAGCGCAGGAAGCGAGCGAGACTTCCAAGGATTCAAGTTCTGCAACTAATTTGTACGCCGAACTCGTCCAAAGCAATAAACTTTGGCGCATAGGTGACAAAAGAGACCAAGCTAAGATATACGATTGCAGTCGGTGTTGCCGCCTCTGACGTCTTGTAAAAAGATAAAATCCCTCGATTTATACGCTACTTCTTGATCGTCGTCAAGATGTTCATGGCAGAAGAAATTGCAGAATAAACACGGAGACGAACGAAATCTTCTGCCCAGTTTCATTTTGGCCTTTTCTTTTTATTACACCTCTCTCTCTCTCTCTCTCTCTCTCTCGCGCGCGCTTTTTCGCTCACGCAGCAAGCAAAAGTTAATTAAGTCGGGAGGTTTATTCTGAAAAAGGTGCAGCAACGAACGTACGAAGCGACCCGCGATCGATCTTGCGTTCACGCTCGAACGAACCGGTACATCCGGTTCTCATGCCCGCGTAGAAGAATATTCTGACAAACGGCGGCGAAATATCGTAAAACCGTCGATCGCTGATAATTAATAGCGTCGAGGAATGAAGCGGCCCATTATCAATGGGAAGCAATAAATAATGATTCTCTTTCAGGGACTGTTTATTAGAGGCTACCACTCTTTATTGTCAGTGCCACTTCATTGCACTCGCCTCCATTGTTTCTGTGATCAATTTCTTTTCAGTCTTTCCTCTACTCTTCTTTCTTTTTCCTTTCTCTTCTTTTCCTTTCTTTTTTCCTTTTTTTTTTTTACTTCAACTAAACAATAAATTAATTATTCTATCCGTTATCTTTTCTCCAGAAGAGAAGAAGACGTTCAACAGAAACATATACACTTCGTTAAAACGTACAAATAACAATTTATCCTTTCTTAAAACCAACGACAAAAGATGATCGCGATTAGTAACGTGACAAAATCCAAGAAATTATTATGCATGTGACGAGCAACACGATGATTCCTAATTTCTAATCAAAAAATCTCCATAGCGAAAATGTCCAATTTTCCACTTCGAATCACTGCAACTTCGTTACGAGCGGATTTTTCATCTTCGGTGAAAACAGTCGCGACAAATTGCTCGCGTGAGAGCAGCACTTAAACCGGGTCGTAGAATTTAAACGGATTACAGGGTTCTCGGGTACGGAAGATATACCTCTCCTCGCTGTCTGAGGGACTTCTGCAAACCCTCGATAA
The DNA here is from genome assembly GCF_011392965.1 of Frieseomelitta varia. Classification (NCBI taxonomy): domain Eukaryota; kingdom Metazoa; phylum Arthropoda; class Insecta; order Hymenoptera; family Apidae; genus Frieseomelitta; species Frieseomelitta varia. The sequence continues at coordinate 19,904 of NW_025110680.1, forward strand.
TCCTCCAGATAAGAAATATCAAGGTACAAAGGAGGTAGAGACTGAGAAATCCAAGATCATATTCCGTCCGTCAGGAGCCAGCCGGAAGGATTCGTCTCGCATTTCCCGTCGCGCCTAAGTACTCGCTCATTAAAAATAACGAAGGCGGCGGACAGGCGGGTCCGATAATTGAATTTCCAATATCTATTTACCTTTGCAAAGGAGCAAGTCCCTCGGCCCTCTCTTCCACGATCGAACTACCACCCCCGATAGCTTATCCTCTGGAGGCTGCTTCTTGCCTCGCCTTCGTGAATTGTTCGCCGCCGTCGGAACAGAAACGAACGAGAAAAACGACTCGACAGAAATTCTAAAGTACAATACGGTACAGCGCGGTGGGCAATAAGTTTACCTGTAACTCGCCTCGCCTCGAGGTGTTAACGAAAACGATACGGCGAACGATAGGGAAGCGGTACGAACGACGAACGTGGAAAGAAACGTTAGATGGAAAATGTAGCCCAGTTTGCTGGTACCGTATACAACCGCGGGAACCGGACGATCGTTCCGCAAGCTTCGCGATATTTCGGCCACTTAATGGAAAGCTCGAGAGCTAGGGCTCTATCCGAGGGAGAAAGGCACGAGGCCATTCTCGGTCGCACATATATTTTTCCTCGTTCGAACGTAGGGAGGGAGTGGAAAAAGCGAAGTCGTAGCCGGAACCGCCCCTCGTTTAAGGAGTAAAGAAAGAAAGAAAGAAAGAAAGAAAACTGGCTGAACTGGATAGAGAGGAGGGATCGGAGCATTGGAAGAAAATAAGGGCAGACTGAGAATTGTGGGAAATAAGTAACGCGGAACACGGTGGCAGCCACGGCTATAAGGGTGGACCTTAAAACCTGCGAACGTCCCTTCGCTGGTGGAATTTAATTTCGACGTTTTAAAAGGACCCTGCCTTCCTCCCTCCAACAGCTCGAACAGCTCGTCTCCTCTGTCTCTCCCCTTTTTCGCCTATCGATAGATGAAAGGGGTTTATTGACCTGTCCGCAGTAAACTCCGCGAAAAGTAGCCTTCCTCGACGTGCCTCCTCCCCTCTTCTCTGCCATTTGCATCCGTTTAGATCTTCCGCTGTGTCCCTTCTGTGCCCTCTGTCGAGATTCTTTCCGACGTGCGTCTCGTCGACTCGCGCCGGCCACCAAAGGCCAATCAATTAATAAAAGGTAAATTAACTCGTCCCGTCCATTAACATTCGTTATCGTCAATCGACGAGCTGGCCCGTGCGTCTTTCCGTTCTTCTATTCGCCAGGCCCGCATGCGTGTAACCCGAGATCGTTGGGAACCAAGCGTTCAGCAACGAGCCTCTATCGTTGCTTGCCGCGATTCTTCTCTCGATTCGTACTTTGTGTACGTACGCGTGGTTACCACCAGCGTACGCGTTTTACAGAGACGTATGTGTATACGCGGCGTAAACGTGTGTACGTGCACGCGAGAACCACGCCGGGGTATTCAATGGCCGGAGCCCCTTCACGAGGGTGGACACGAACGTCACTCTTTGATCCAGGCACAATCATGCCTCCGGAATCGAAGCCGCCTGTCGCCATTGTGCGAGGTGGTCAACTGTTTCGTTCATGTCCAAAGGTGCACGTAACTCTGCCTCCAGAAAGCTAGGCTGGATCGCTTTTGTGACTTCCTAGCCGACTCGTTAGAGTTTCCGACGCTTTGACCACCAATACACCGTTGTTACCTGGAGACGTGTGTCACGGGAGAAGCCGGGATATGTGTCTCCGAGTCACGTAACTGGGTGACAGATTTTCGAATACTAATTCCGATATCGATTTCCAAGATACAGAGGAATTCGATAATACATCAACAAATATTGTTGAAGATCAATCACTCTCGTGACGAAACGAAATTGTTAATTAATATATAAAAATCCAACAATAACGTTTCAAGGGGAAAAAGGGAAAAGGCTGCTGGTAGTAAAATAGCAGGTCGTTTGAACGTGCAATCGGTGCAGAGTTAATAAGTTCAACCTGTCTCATACACGTTACACCCGAAACTCTCGAGTCGCGATCCGACAGGAAGGAATTTTATCCATAAACCACGGTGGGCTTTATCACGCTCAATGTGAGAACACGATCGTGCCTGCTGAATACTGACTCGCGGACGGCGAATATCGGGGGAACTCCGTCAGCCGGGGAGGAACCAAGGGGGAGAAAAATCTCAGGACACTTTTCTTCCCAATCGATTAGAGAGAGCGAAACGCAGTTGGGAATCAATGGCGAGAAAAAGGAGAGGAAAGAAGAAAAGGGAAGTCTTTAATCGAAGCCACGTCGAATCGATCGGCAAGCCAGTTGTCGGAGGGGGTGGAGAGGCTGAAGTAGCACCTCGTCGTCGAAGGGAGATCCGGTTACAGATGGCATAAAACGACTGGCAGCTTTGCATTAGCTTCGGTAATGGCGTACGTGACCGCGAGCTTAATATCCCAGAACGGTCTCACCTTTTTCCATCCCTTTCCCAACCCTCGTTCTCTGGCTTTCTCTATCTTATTTTCGCGTTTTTTCCCACTACTTCCATCGCATCGATCCCTTTCTCTGTACCAAGAACAGGGTGCACTTGCATTTTTGTCATTTCCTCTTCGCTACGATTTTGCAGCGGCAACGTGCAGAAAAAGCTGTACAACCGAAATATCCACACCACGAAGGACCGCGAAATCGAGCCGATATCCACCGGCAGTGCAACCAACCCCCATCCCTTGCTGGTGCCACCATCAGCAGCACGGCAACGCGCCGTGTCACGACTGCCTCCGCTCTCTCATCCCTAGCGATGAAACGAGCCGCCTGTCGAACCCCGATGGTCCGAAAGGGGATGAAACAACCACCGGGCTACCACCGGGTGGACAGAGGTGGCGTATCAGGCGGCGCGATACGAATTTATATTCGTGTAAAATTAAATCACATAGGCGGTCTGCGTGGCCGGTGCAGCAGGCCAAAACCAACCAACCAGCCAACCAGCGGCTCATATGCATAAAGAACCGATTGTTTCGTCCTATCTGCCGTTCTGCAACATTAGCGGCAACCGGGCAATCCGGTTGATTATCTTTTAATTAAATGTTTGCGTTTTATCGACGCGTCCGACGAGTTCCGCCGCCAACCAACTTCCAACATCGCCGTGAACGCCAAACCATCCCCGGCCTCTCTCTCTCTCTCTCTCTCTTTCTCTCATTCTCCCCCATACCCTCTCGCTAAGAGTTGTTCACCGTCTCTCTGTATAGATACCACCTCGAAACAGTCAAACGGAAGCGGCTGGGATAGCACCAACGACGTGTCACGCGACTAACTCAATTATACTCGATATAGGGTAAATGTATATACACGCTACTCTCCTCTCTCGATTCTCCCTGTCTACCCTTCAGCCTGGTTTTGCTTCGTCGTCCTCTTGGGGAGTATACGTTCTGCGTCAAACGGAAGCTTCGAAACGGTGCATTATGGTCTTAATTACTCCCCGAAGGATGATGAGCTTCATGGATGACACGGGGCGGATAGACAAACGCAAATAAGTGACAGGAATCTGATTTTGACGGAACTACGTAAACATCAATGAATCTGGACAAAAACGTAGGAAACAAGATGAATGAACAGAAAATTTTGAGTGTCACGGATTTATAACGCGAACTTTTGTGCAAATAGAGCCTAAACAAAGATTTCTCTTGTCTATTTACCGTCGAGTCTTCTCTACATACAGAAACATCTGGTTGCAAAAATTCACTCGTAATTACGATAGAAACTCGTGACGATAGAAACTCCTGCTTCTCCCGAAAGATCGTACGAAAAGTACGTGACAAGTGTAAAATGCAAACGATACAAATTATCGATGGTGTCCGGTTTTTCTGAAAATAGCCGGGGGATTTATCCGTGAAAAGCTCCGCGACGGAACGAGTACGTGCAAGAACAACCGGTTAAAAAGTCCGATCGATTCCACGGCTGACAAAAAAAGCCGTGGTGACACGTGGGCTTCCCGGGCATTGTGTGTTTCCCCGCTTGTTTTTGGTGTTACACACGGCTCAACCCTGAAACTCGCGCAGCCGGGGCCGCGAAATTCAATAGCCGGCCGGTATAAATTCCACGATAAACGTGAAACCGTAGAAAGTCTCTGGCATCGCGCGCGACAATACTATCTATCTTCCGCGCAGTCAGATTCCATTCGATCCAGCGAATCCATTGTCTCGCGATAAACGACCCATAACAGCACCGCGTAATCTGAATCACGTCAGGATTTCGCGCACACGCGACGCACACGTGTATACACAGTCACTTGCGAAAATCTTTATATCTATAAAAAGACTGGTTTATTCAAACAAATTATACCTCTGTTTAACAAAGTGAAGAGTTTCTTTTGCAGGCCCTACGTTGTAAGAAATTTGATGTATCTGAATCTAATTGATCAGTAGGTAAATGCTATAATAAACACAATGATCTTGTAATCACTTAATAACACAATAGTATTGTTACAGGGTGTACAAAGACTTTTATGAGCGACTGTGTACGGTGAAAAATTCATAGGAAACACGATGTAATGAGAAAACGAGAAGAAGAAACGCGTCCGGTACCACTTTCCTTCGTATTTTTTTTCGTCGTTCGTGTAACGATATGTAGCGCTCGTCCTGGTACACTAGCGTGCAGCTAAGACGCGTCGTAAAGTTCGCAAGAAAAGCATAAAGTTATGGGGATGCCGTGAACGTACGGAGATCAGAATTGATACTTTATGCACGACCCGCGAACAATAAACGCGCCCTTCACTAGACCAAAATTCCAATGACGACGACCTCGATGAAAAAGATCGCCCACAGAGGCAAATTCTTCTTTTGTCGTGCAACGAACAGTTTCGTGAACTTGAGAAAAATCGACTTTGGTGATTTCCTGCTACTTTTGTAGAATTGGTTCGTCTTATAAACGTCCTTCTATATATCTACTGGGTGAGCTGAATTTGATAAAAATTGTATTTTGTTAAGCTGTTTTTCTTCTTGATATTCTAACCTCTTTCTAGGCTAGTTTTCTCTAGATTTTTTTCAAGTCAGTTATTTTAAGTGAGAAATTTTTCTTAAATTGTGTTATTTCGATAATTAGAAGAAAAATTCGTTCTTTATCGACCTGGATTATTCGATAAATAGAGACCTTATCCTCCATGAACACAGGCATCGGCAAAGGAAATAAAACTTCTCTCGAAAGCAACACGATTCACGTTAAAAGATTCTTCCGGAACACCTTGTAGGCGTGCGTGGGTATCCAAGCTTTGCTGTTTCCGCGTATCTTCATCTCACGAGCCATCGAGCACGTCGACGAGTCGTAGAAATTGGATTTGCACTTATACACGGGGCATACCGGAATGCACAACCGCACCGGCGAGACGTCGTTGTTCTTTCTTTTATCTAGCGCGAGTTTCGTGATCCATTCGGCGTTCGTATTTGTCGCGAATCGCGTTTTTGTTCTCATTTCGGAGGAAATACGCTGATACAAGGAGCGTCCACGTGAGAAACTTTCATCACAACATCCAAAAGGACACTGTGGACATTGATCCGAAAGGACATCGTGGATATTGAAAAGGACCGTATTGCGAGTACGCTATTTCGAAATTCTTTCTCACGTCTGCGAAATTCTGAAGGGCGGCACAACCATGAAAGTTTTGCCCCGATTCGATCAGAGAGTCGCTTCACAAAACGTTCGAAATATTTTACGCGATAGCCGCTGCATAACGAGGCACATTCCTAGCACGACGGTTTACAGCTCGAAACCGAGGAGCCACGCAAGCCAATAATTATTTCGTTGGCATCCACAGGCCGACGAACGAAGAAACACGACTTCCTTCGTGCGTGCCACGTGTTTCCATGTCGCACATGGGCCCCTCCCTTTCCCGAGTTCCTCGCCTCATTGGATTTCTATGGACAATAATGATTCGATAAATAGTCTGGCCATACTTCTTTCCCTTGCCTAGCAATCCTGACATAACTTCGGCAGGCTGAAAAAGGTCGAGGAAACAACGTGTGCTCGAATCGAAAACGAGATCTCTCGTTTTTGAAAGCGGTTTGTAATTAACTCGAAGAGAACGTTTCTCGTTCCCTACTCGCGCGTATGTGTTTTCGGATAGAACAGACCACTCTCTCTCTTTCTCTCTGGATACGCTTCCCTTCTCCCTGTTACTCCCGTCCAAGACGTAGTTTGTAGTTTAGTGCGTCACGTTCGTCCACCGTGTACGACGTCATAATAACACAGGCCATAACAATCGCGAAATTCGTCTTACCATGGTGGGGCTAACAATGCTGTGTAACAATTATTTATAAGGGAGAACAAAGCAGCCGAGGGGTCGGTCTCCGGACTGGGACCAGCGTTTCCCCTGATTTAACGTTGCGCGTGTATGGTTCGAAGACATCGGTGTTAAATTAAAATCAGTGTACCATTGAATGCCACTTGCCGTACATACAGGCGGGACTAGCTCTCGCTTCTTAATCCTTCCTCTGCCGACGCTACGATCCTGTTCCATTCAAACTCAGGATTAAAAAGTATGACCTCTTGGCAGTTAGAATACGTTCACCATCCAGGGAATGAGACGGGGTCTATTGTGTCTTCTGACTCGCGAAATTCCACAGAAATATGAACGAACGCGGCACGATACTTCAACATCCTCTCTTAAATGTATCCTTTCTCTCTCTTTCCCACCCTATCTCTATGCTCGAAGTCCATACGATGGAAAAAATCCTAACCCAAGAAGGTACAAAAACTTATTCCGAAGAGCCCATTGTTCTCAAGAGAAGGGAAACGAACGTTCGGAAAGGTAAGCGGAACGAAATTTCTTCGGGTAGAAAGACTCGGGTGGAAAAAAACTCGAAAGACAATCGCCGGAGTATTTCAAGAAGCACGAGACGCGGCCCGTTACTCTTCAAAGTACAGGGCATCGAGAGCCCGAGTAGCGGCACGGTTGCGGCCTTGATGAATTATTAAACGAGAACCCTTGCTCGTAATGAAGCTATAAAACGAGCAGAGGGCTAGGTAGCTAGGGACAACGAGGTTCCAAAGCCGGGACCGTTAAACTTCTCCTCCTTCGAGTGGAACTTCAACTGAATTCCCCGAGATTCACCCGTGTATCCGCCGCGCGTATCTTTTCCCAACCGACGAATCACCGTAAGGAGCAGGCGAAATTATTACAATGACGGATCGCACACCACGGACATCAGGTCGCAACTCTCGTTTACACGCACGACGATCCGTTAACGTCAACCCTTGCCGCCGCGAACAGTTTCCAGCCGCAGTTCGCCTAATGACAATGACTCATCGGTCACTCGGCCGGCAGCGCAGCGCTTCTGTTAGCTCCGCACGCTTTGCCTCTGCCTCTGTCTCTCTCTCTCTCTCTCTCTCTCACTCTCTGCAACATTACTACTAATTGGTGATTTAATCCTAGTCGGAAGCATGGGAATTATGCAGCAAATTACCGCGTTATACCGTCCATGTTCGAACCCTTTATCGCGATGCAACTCGCCACGCTTTTATCTACGAAATCTTCCTACGATCCTCGCCCATTAAACCGCCATTTTTTTTTCTTCCTTCATAGGTTACCGTAAGTTGTGCTTACAGGGTTACTTGTCGCACGAATTGTTAAAAGAAATTGTCAGAAAGAATAGGTACATTGGGCAAGTTCAAGCTAAGCCACGCTTATTTCGACCAACGATCGCTAAAGTTCTCCCATGATCGCGTGATCTTTATCGAAGCTTTGAAACTGCTTTTAGTTTTAAATGTAAAACCGGTCTCTGCTACAAGTTCCATACATCAGCCACTAACAATTTCAACCAGCGTTAATGCGGTAAAACAGAGTTGGCGGATCGAATTTTATCAGATTTGTGAAAGAAGTTTTCGCATTTCTGCGTTCCAACTTTCTACACCCATTTGGTAGGCAAAATTGTCGCAATTCTCGCAACTAGGCATACACGAAGTTTACACGAAGCGACCGAAACGCTTGTCGTTAGCGAGTTCGTTAGCGGGAGAGACTGGTTCGAGAGATTCGACTATTAGCGCGGCAACGTGATTTAATAATGGCTTGCCTCCCCTCTTCCCCCTCCTCGAACCCGGTGAAAGGTGACGAGACACGGAGTAATGCAAATTAAATATTGTCACGCTATATTACCGAGGCAACAGCGTTTCTAAATTGTAAATGAAAGTTTCCAAGTTTGCCTCGAATTATCATTCGGGATAAATGCATCGTTGAGCTTTAACGAACGAACGCGCGAGGAAGAGAGCAAAGGTCCTGCCGGAATTGATTCGGCTGGACCGGGGAACTAACCGGGCACCACGGCCCGACAGAGAGAACGTAGAGTACGTGTGTGCACGTGCCTATAGATCCACGATGAAATACCACGGAGGCGTTGGGACAGTAAATTCATGTAATTTGATTCGGTCAAGTTAACGAACCGTGTCGCTCGTGACATTCGTAGTTCAACTTGACCAAACAAAGGCCCATTAAGTATGCTAATGTCCGCGTTGGGACGAGTTAGTTCGTCGCCACGTTCCTTGCGATAAGTGGTGAATTCCGAAACCGCTGTCACGGTAACCGGCTGGTCTCGTGTCTTGCGAAAATCGAGAATCTTAAACAAAACCCCGAGCAACTTGCTCCAAGCGCTTCTCCCCAGAACGATCCAACGAACTCGGAGAGAGAGATTCAGAGTACCGAGATTCGAAGCGAAATGCAGCCATTCGATCCATAAGTTATCGGCAAGATAAGAGCTGTCCAAATTATTCGAAATTGCTGTCTATCGCCGGACAGCGATATACATTTCCGTTGTGCAAAATAAACGCGAACGGATTTCTATTTACGATCTCGTACCACGTTTCTCTCTGCCAACTCTCTTCCACCACCTCCTCTTCCTCCTCCACGTCTCTTTCGCTATTTTTCCGGTGAACGCTCTCGCGCGCGGCTAGTCGCGAGCGGCTAACTCTCGTTATCGCGGTGCCATCGAAATCGTTACGCCAATGGCAGGACGACTTATCTTGGGCTGCAACCGCGAAACATCCATCAGTGTTCCCCGGCGAATGGTACGTCGCGCTGCGCGGACGCATCGGGCTATTAACATAAAAGCAGCATATCGTATCGTGGCCGTGGCATTAATTCATCCTACTATTCGGTTTGCATAGAGCAACCGCGATATCTGGCGATCGTGGAGCTCGCTCGCTCGTGCGCGCGCGCGCGCACGCACGCTCGCCCGTCAGTCCACTCGAAACGGAACTCGGTAGCGAACATCAGCCTCCCCTATCGTCGATCGTGCGCCTTCACCAACCTCCCGTGTGCCGCGCAGCATCCCGTGCACCGCTCTCTCCTCGCAGATATAAATCTTTGATTACCGACAGGAAGATCCAGTAAAACGGAGGCCTCGGCTACGTACTACCTATCGATTCGTATCTATGCGATGCGTTTTCCTCTTCCTATGCCCCTCTCCCCTCTTCTTCTTCTTCTTCTTCTTTTTCTTCTTCTTCTTCTTCTTCGTCTTCTCGTCTAGCTACTCTTCGCGTTTCACCTCGTTCCCCCGCTGCCTGCTGTTGTGTTTGGTTCCACTCGGTCGTACCTCGATCCCTGTCCCTTCTATCCCTTTCTATCCCTTTCTTTCCTTCTATCCACCCGTGTACAGCTCGGTCGAAGGCAAGTTGACTCTTTGAAGAGCCGGCACATGGTGCTTCCGCTCGACGATAATGCGATTCGACTTTTGCTCTTTGGCATCGCCTACGCAAGAGGGAGAGATTCACTTCAGCGTGACTTCTGTATGCAGAAGGCTGGCCGGCTCTCTCTTTCTCTCTCGTTATCGATTTCAAATCATCACAATATTAAGCGCGGCCGCGTGTATTTCTTCGCCCACGCGGATCCCGCGCTCTTTCTCCCTCTCTCTCTCTCTCTCTCTCTCTCTCTCTCTCTCTGTTTTTCTCATCGTCCATTTCTTCCCCCTGGTAGCATCGGGTGAGAAGGGGGTTGAAATAACGTTAATTTTTCAGGGGGGTTCTCTCTCGAGGACCTAGACCGCCCCAGGCGACGCAACTAAGGGTATTTCAATTGTTCGCCATTACCGACGGAATAATTCATCTCCGCTTCCTGGCATCGACGTGACGAGAAATTACGTCGCGGTGGAACATGGTGCATACCACCGTCGACTGCTCCTGGAGGGTGCATGGAATATCAGTGGAAACGAGACAGAAGGAGAGAGAAAGAGAAAGAGAGGAACGATCGAGAAAGAGAGAGATAGGAGGAGATGGAAAGAGGAAGGAAGCGATGCAAAGTTCCGAGGCATCTGGTGAAAAACGATTATCATTCGTCTTGCAGCGCGGTTCCGAGGGTGGTTGGTCATCCGTTACGGGACGAGACCGCCGGTAATTGATTCCGCGAGAATTACCCTAGGTAGATTCGCAGGCCTGAGCTCTGAGAAATCGTCAAAGTGGCGAACGTGGTAGCCGGCGGCGCGGCGGCGATGCTCGGCTCGCGGCCGAACGCAACCGGCGCGGCGGATTAATTCCGTGGAACTTGTTACATCGTTAAGCAGCGTAACAAGTAGTCTGGCCTGAAATTAAATTTACCGACGACGATTGTACGGCCGTAGCCCTCCGCTAATTGCCGTCGATTAATTTGTGATTTGTCATCGTTCTAATTGCCTCTTGCTCGTCGTCTCTTTCGCCGAATTACCGTTGTTTCTCGCTTCTGCCTCGGAAGCTCTCGGGGACTCTTCCTACCGATTCACACCCTTCGGGAAGAAGCATTCGGTTCTTGTAATTTGCACATTTCCACGTCCAGAGTATTCCCCGATCGATGCGACGTTAGATGAATCACTACATCCCAAGAGTACCCCGGGAGAGAATACTCTCTTCTTCTTCTTTCTCGTCCTCTTTCTTTCCCTTTCTCTTTCACCACCCTTCGAGGACCTCCGTAACGAAGAAACTAGATTTCCAGCTATCCCCGACCACTTTGTACGTGCCTCTCGTTGGTCAGGCCCTTCGTGCCTGCACTTTGAATTACGATCCTCCCGATTGATTTGATTCGACGCGCAATTCGATACCGCTCAGTGGCAAGAAGAGCACTTCGTAGAGGACCACGACGTGGAACCTCGATTATTCTCGACATTGAAAAAAATCTTTCCCGAGCCACCGGACTTTCGACCGAGATTTTTCCCAGATTTCTGTGTGATTCATCCGTCATTTTGTGTTCAACTTTGTACCTACACTCCCCCTTTTCCCTTTCGTCGACGTTGTCGTCGTCATTGTAATATTTTCGCGAAGCACCCGAATCCGCTCCCCGGAAATTCTTTCTTAACGACTCGGAGCGAGCTTCCTCCAGCCCGGGGAGGAACTTTTGTTCGACCGTAAAAGGCCGATACGGCCCGTCAGCGCGTAACTATTAATAACTTTTTCCATCGACATTGTTACAGATACGGGGAAAGCTGATAATGGATCTCTCCCATTCTGCCAGCCACTCCGTCACAATGCCCGCGAATCTCTCTCTTTTACGATTTGCCTGATTGAATTGTTATCGAATCGTCTCTCGTCGTAAATTGTTGCTGCAAATTGCGCGCTCTCGTATGGCCGAGATATTAGATTGACGGAGAGAAGTTCGTAGAGAAATGTGAACAAAAAATTCAAAATACGTTGCTGTGTGAAAATATTTTATTGCACAGTTTCTTTCACTAGCTCCTTTATTTATTGAGTAATTTTCTCTTCAAACAGCATTCGCACATTTCCATATATTCTAAGGAGGGTCTCTAGAGACTAAATGTATTCAACTGAAACTTGCTCGAGATTGAATGTTCCAACTGAGCTCCGATATTCCCTTCCTATTTTTCATCGATACGCAAGATCAATATCGTACATTTCCTAACCTTGTATCGTATATTTTATAACTTTGACAATCGTCAAATTCGTAACAAACAACCTTCTTCTAATTTCCCCTTCATTTCTTCAAGTTTCAAGATTATAAAAAACACTACAAAGAATTCTCAGTGTAATTTCTCGTCTTACCAAATGAATAAATAATCTCCCATTCGTCGTTCCCGTTGGCTTTATCCTCTCCGAGATTTCCAAGTTCCGAGGTCTCGTAGTTAACGCGAAAGGAAACGCTCGGCGAATAATCACCTTTCTATTCCCGACGTTCGTCCCGACGAGCTTCCGGCGCGGAAAGGCGCGAGGTAGCGTAACGCCAAACGAGGCCCGGCCATGGTGAAGCTTTCCTCCCGGAAAACTCGTGAAAAACCATGAAAGAAGCGACTCGTATGCAAAGCAGCAAGAGACACCGACCTTGAAGGAAACCGAAGTTGGGCGATAAATTTTCATGCGACGCCGGCAGCCACGAGTCTCGCGGCCAAAGGGGACGAACCTCGTGTAACTTTCGTGCACGTTGATTATAATTGTGATTTATGCCGGTTTTCTGCCTACCCCCCTCCCCCTACGCCCCCGAGTCTCGCAACCACGCGCCGTAACCATCTTCCGTTTCTTCCTTGTTCGCCTTGCGTTTCATCGTCTTCTTCTCCCTTTTCTTCTTCTACAGCCCCCCGTTCAAGGGCGCGGCCGACGCTGATAGAACACGCGTTAAGACGTTATTAGTGGTCGTTGTATTGTTCGAAATTCGCGTGGAACCGCTCCGGGGATGAGTAGACTCGTGGGGAAGATGAGACTCTCCGGAGTTACGTCGGAAATCGATAAAGTTGAAATCGTTTCTTTGCAAGAGGGTGAGAATGCTAGCGCATGGTGTAACTGGTAACTCGAAAGTTGAAACGTTGAGAGGATATGTACTCTAGTTCGCGATTTCAAGCATACGCATAAGTGCTTCCTTCGAAAAATTTCGAAATATTTTTTAATATCTGTCTATTCTGTTTTTTTACAGATTTATAACTGAACCACTTTACGACATTAATCACTCGATTATACCCCAGAAGTTTTTCGTCAATTATACTCGCGACTGAAGACGATCAACTCTGTTTCTTTTCGTCATGATTATTCCGATTCCGAAAAGACGTTCATTCACGTTGCTTTCAAATTGGCCGATCTCGAGGAAAGCCGGATGCACATTGACGTGTTTCCCTATGCCGTAAATTGATTCCTAACTGCGAGTGAGTGAATCGGTATTCTCACAAGAGAGAGCACGGATGCAAGAGTAAGGCTGCGAATTCCTGGCGGGTTTTAAGAAAACCCCTGTTAGAAATGCTTCACGACGATCCCCATAAATCTAGACGAACGACTACTTGTACTCACTGTGATGCATTTCTTCCGCGCGATATACACCGTATCCTTCCGTAAATCATCCCGATAAGACGATAGAACGCGACGTTACTACTCTCTTATGAAACGAGATACGCTTCAACTCTGTCGCGGAATCAATGAGCCGAGCTTCGAGAGAGAAAGAGAGAGCTCGTCACTTTCGTTTCGTGAACAGATCCGCTTCCAGACAATATATCCATGTACGAATTAATTTCCAACAAAACTAGATTAAACGACAGTGGTCGAAGTCTGTCGAGCGGAAACTCCGATCTCCAACTTTGTTAATTTCCCCGAGCCTTCTATGAGGATCGAAAATTACGCGAGCCAAGTACCTTGGTGCGACTAGATTCCAAAAGTTTCGCAGAATAAATTACTTAATACCGTTGTTTGTCACGGAGCATTGGCGATCGCTTCGACCGGAAGCAAAGACCAGGGAATGTGTCGATTGAACCAGACAACAGAGAGAAAGAGTCGTCATTTGGTTAGAGAAATATTTAGAAATTCAGGATTTTTAAGTTTCAAAAGAAAGATGAATATAACAATATTAAAGTTATCTGGTAACAAATTTACTTTTCCCTTTTGAATATGCATAAAATTTTAGTTCATCTACGAAATTGCACCCTAATTGTCACTCACTTCTCATCAAGAGCCGCATCTAATGATGAGCCACACCCCTCAAGACTCAACGTTCCCCCCTCCCCTCCCCTCACCACGAAAACAAAGTTTCGTAGTGATTCTTTCGTGTCAGTGGGTCGCTACGTCGTCCCTTCAGACACGTGATGAACGGCTTTCTTCATGTTTATTTAATCAAGGTTCTACGGCGAATGTCACGGTGTCTCTCCCGCCGACCCTCTGGTGTCACAACCTGATGTCCCTGCACCGTTTCCTATCCGCAGAATTAGGGTGGCGAGAACGAGAACCCTCGTTCTCCGTCAGACAGTGCCGTAAAAAACAGGTTACGTTAAACTCATCAGCGAGTCATTAAGCAAGCATTACGAGTGCCATTCTCTCGTGAAAGCATTTTTATCAAAAAAGAACAAAAGAACTACCTAACAAAGTTTCGAAACGTTCAAGCAATATACAAAGTTGAAAAGAGAATTCTCGTTGAATCAACGCGAGATCCGTTTCAAACGGATAGAAGTTAAATTCCTCGTTCCATTCTCGTTTCGTTCTCTGCTCTCAGGAATCAAACGTGTCCCAAGGATTAGAGACCCTGCCGGTTCCGCTCTGGTAACGAACATTTCAATCGGAGAAATCGTTTTACACGGCGATCGGATTTTTCCACGTTGGGATCGGCCGAACAGCAGTACGTTCCTGGAATTCATCCCGGCCGACGAACGTCATCCCCTCGAAGCTGTCTGTCATTGCAGACTTCGGGGATGCCAGACAACGAGAGCACACGCGCGTTGAGAAAAAGGAAGAGAGGGAAAAAGCAACGGGACTGAACGGGGATGGACGAAGACGAGACGAGTTCGAGGGTTGGCGGGCATTGTCCGCAGGAAATAGAACGAGGGTAGCAACGACGGATTCGTATATACGGAGGAGAGCAGCCGTGGTTGAGCTGATAATCCTGAGGAAGAACGGCTTAGCGGCTAAGTTGCCGAGCTTATCTGCCCGTTGCTTTTTGCTATACGCGACGTGCGATGTGATGTAAGACATCTCGTTTTCTCTACTTTTCCTATTGTAACGTGGAAAAGTTAAGAAGGCCGGAACGAATTCATACGTCGAACTCGTGTCGATTTCGTTCAACGCGGATCAACAAACGCGGTAACGTGTAACGTGTAAATTAAGAATGACAGAAACTTGTGGAAAAGCTGAAGGAATATTTCACGATAATTCGATTAAAGAAGAAAGATGAAACAGAACGAAGTGCCATTGAAAAACAGACTCCCTCCTTACGTAGTTGACAATCGAGGAACTTTTCTCGTTTGGTCCTCTAATTTCGGCCGATAAACTCTTGCTTAATGCAATTATCCTCCCTTTTCCTCGGGACACACTCCCGTAATCGAATAATTTTCCCCCTTTTCGCCTAATACACCAACGATAATAAGCGTCTTCATTGTCTGCCGCATTAGGGCGCAAGTTTATCGCCCCAAGTAGATCCCTAATTCGAGCGAAACAATCGTAAAATTAACAAGTATCGCAATACACATTCGTGAATCACAATCCTTCGATGCACCCCATTTCTCGTTCTTGTCCCGCTCGGACGTGAAAACGGGATATTTTAGCAGAAATATCGAGAAGGAGACATTCCGAACACGTTCACGGTCTGGTTGACAAATCATAGACAGAGGCAAAGGGATAGGAGGCGTCTTTCCACGATAATAATTCTTCGGATTCCCACCGTACACCTATCCTATAAGAACCGTGCCAAAAAAAGCTCCGGCAAATATTCCCGGGGCAAAACGAAGGAACTACGCACCTCGTCGAGGACGCAGTTTGCATTTTTCAACGTCGAAACTTCTCGTTCACGGTCCCCGGGGATGGCACACGCGAGAATCGAACGGAAAATGGAGGCATGGTGGAGAATGCGTCCCTCGATGTCGTCTTGCCCGTACGTCCCGAATCGGTAGCAATCTTTGCTCCTCGCCATGATTCCGTGGGAATGATTAAAAATGTCTTTGCCTCAAGACTTCGGTTATTAAGTGTCACGTACACGTCCCAGAGATTGCAAACCTCTGCGTTCTTTATACATACGGTCGCATGCTTAGCTCTAGGTGGTGCAGATGTGTCATACGCACAGAGGGAAAAGCACAGTCGTTTCTTTAGGCGCCATTTTCAGCACTCACTTTGAATTGAAATAAGTTTGAAACTTAAGATTGGAGAATGGATAGGCGCGTGTCCCTTTTTTGTTTTTCTCTGAATATTTTTTCGTAGTCTATCGGTTCTTTTCAGATGGAAAGAAATATTTAAGAGATCGTAGAGTCAGGCATAAAAAGATTGTTACGTTATAAAGTTGTAGGTAAAAAGAGCGTAGATCCGTACTTGCGAAAATCGTAAGATGGCTTTAGAAAAACTTTGAGAAAAAGCCTATTCGTTTTAACGGGATTTTCAAGTCGTATCTTTTGATGAGTGAGTCAGCCCCTCGTAACTGCTATCTCTTCAATTCTCAATTACAATTTTCATGCCATATCGAAGACCGCTTCTATTCTTCCGCGAGACTCTAAGCATCGGATTCCAATACACTCGAGGCGAAAAGGATTTTCAAGGCCGTAGAAGACGGAGAATCCGAGGCACCTATTGATATTCGGTTTCGTGTGAAGTCTCCCTCAAGGGCGTCGCGAAAGGGATAGCCATCACGGGGGCGGACTGTATAAATTCGGTGGCTGCAATTGGCGGCCGAATACTTTTACAATTCAAATTATGGAAATCCCGCGGGTGTACGTACTAGCGGTCGTCGTTCCTGCCGACGCGTGCACGCTGAGCATGAGCGGATTTATTCCACGGAACCAAACCCCTCCCCCTTTCAACCCCCTTTTTTCATTCGAACGCGTTACGTTCACCTCTACATATCCGTATATATATATCCTCTATTCCTCTCTTTCTCTCTCTCTTTTTCTCTCTCTGTCTCCCTTTCACTCTTTTCATCCCTTCACGCTCCTTTTCACTCGTCCGCCGATGGATAAAAAAATAGAAAATAACATCATCCCTTCGAAAACTACGCGACGCCAGTGGTGAAGCACGATAAAGGGATATCACGATCTCGTCGATTCTAATTCTATAATTCCGTGCTTAAGCTAGCCCCGGGGACCGGAGCCTACAACACTTTTATCTAAATCTGTGTCACGCGCCTCGCTTCATCCCCTTTAATGCTCGTCACAGCCTCCGTGGCCGAGGAGCGTGAAAAACCAATGCAACTGGAGCGGATTTCTACGCTCGCAGATTTTAAGTTCAGGATTCAGAACCTGGATGTTGAGAGTCTAACGTTGCGTACAACGAAACTCGGGCTTTTGATTGAAATATGAAAAACAGATCGAGATTCTTTTCAAGACGGTATCTTTTCAAGAGGATATACAGATCCTCTTGGAATATATTTCATAAAAATTCTATTCCTATTTTACATACTTGTACCCCAATTGTCTTCCAGCAAGCTCCAATTGAAGACAACTTTCACTTGATATCTTGTACCAATATCCATTATCGTCACGAGCACGAACGAAATTCTCAAACGATGAGTACATTCGACTGGAGCGGCTTAACGCGGATCAAATTAAAAATGAATCACAGAGATCGAGCGAGCTACCACCGCCGCCGCCGCGCCAGTGCATCGAGAACATCCCTCGCAAATCATATCGCGCGACGGATCCCAGAAATTGAATTCTCACGTGGGAAGGAAAATGACATCGGCGGCTGGCTAATTTTCATGAAAAATCCAACGTGCCTATCCCCGTGCCGATCGCGCGCGCTTTTACATTAATTCGTGGGCCGCTTTAAAAGCATCGGCCAAAATCAATATCGCCTCTACCGGATGGCCTTTTAATCAAACCAGATACCGTAATCGCGGCCTGCTCTCGTCCCAACCCCTTTCCACTCTTTCTCTTCTCCCTTCTTTTTTCCTTTTTTGTTCCCCCCTTTTTTCGCTTTTTGCTCTCCCACAGCGTGTTCAGTGGCTACCTGCGCCACACCGGATCATCCTTTCTGCGGACACGCGAGACGTCAGGTTGTTTAAAATTGAAATTTATGTGGCCGCCCGATGAAACTGCGCGGTGTCGGTCGAGAAGAAAAAAGAAGAGAAAAGATTATGCTGAAATCTGCGTAAAAAATGATTCTGTTAACAGGTCGGTACCTAAACACGTACTTGCGAGTTTTCAGAGACGGACGGACGAGTCTCGAGGATTAGAAGGTAAATTCGAGTAAAATTGAACGTATATACACGCGTGGAGGGACGGTTCGTGAAACACCGACGAAGCGTAGCTCGTCGATCCACGTAATGAGCCGGTGTCCAGCGAGCAGAACGAGTTAATTAATCCTCCAGAGACCGGGCACGCTCTGTATGCGTCGCTCGATAATTACTCGCGCAAGTGCGCTCACACTTGCACTCGTCAAGTTCCTATTCCGACGCGCGATTTCCTCGTCAACCACCTGGTCTACACCATCGGACCATATAAGGGAATCGATACGGTCGAGTGTCGTCCTACACCGACTGCAGAGAAAAAAGATTCAATTAGGACCAAGCTTCGTTAGAGACGTTAACGTTTTCCGAGTCACACTCGAAACATGAAAGTAAAGTTTCGAAAAATTCTCTTTACCATCGTCAACGAATTGTTTACGTGTTTCAAATTATTTCAACTTTTCTTTTTAACGCAATATAGAAATACAGAAATAATTTACAGAATGTTAGATACGGAATTATACACATGTATTTCATGTAGTATGAGAAATTTTTTTCAACGCGTTATTTCTTAGAGATTTTACTAACCAATAGACTTATTGTTAAATGGAGATTTCTTTCGAGAAATAAAAATTTGTAAAGAATAACCAATTTCTATGAAAGAGAATTGTTGCTCGATATTGATCAATGTTGATCAATGTACGAGTCAGAAAATTCGCTGGTAGCGAAATAATCAAAGGTAAGAAAACTTTAGATTGGAACACGTCTAGCGTTAAAGCCCACTTTTATCCGTTCTCTTTAACGAACTCAGGTAACGAATTAATTAACGAACTCCGATGCAATTTCAAAGTACCCCGTACATCCCTGATACATCGGCTAATGAACATCCCGACTAATAGCAGTTCGAATAATCGTAGAACCATAAAATCGAGCCCGTTTAATCGAACCCCCCCCCCCTCTCTCTCTCTCTCTCTCTCTACACCATCGGATCCACTGTGCGATTAAAGCAAGCAGTACCGAACAGACGAAACAGTCGAACCTCATTTCATGCTATGAATTCCCGGGAAAAAAATTCCCCCGGAATCGTCCCAAGAAGTGTTTTATGTTACGCCTGATGGCGTCGGAAAATTGCTTCCGTCTCAGAGGTGTCTCTGACAACGATTCACACCGAATGTTTCAACTTCAAAAGATAACCGGTTCCTTCGTCTGACCGAAATAACTACGTACAACCAATCTTTTCTCGTGACGAATAAAAAAAAATATATATTTTCAACTAAAAATATTTCTACGGTCCTTTGACTTGTTGGAGGAATTCGTAACTGCCAACTAGTAAATAGTAGTAGGATAATGTTTAAACGAGAAAACATAAAAATAATTTCACAAGGTGGAATCAGATTTTAAGCAGATTTCGTTATTTCTTTACAATTCTCATAAATAATTTTTATGAGTTTTTGGTTTATATTGAGAAATTTGCTAATAATTTCAAGTATCAAAAATTCAAAGTAATTTTCCTAATAATCTGGACTTCGAATACACGTGAAAAAGTTCTTAATCAATAACATGTATTGAAATCTATTTTCCCAGTGTCGATAACCGAGGTACGTATGCACTTATAACTAAGAACCAATCAACGCGAAAGAGCGATTAACCTGCTAATTAGAGTTGCCGTAACACCAAAATCAAGCAGATTGCGAACACGGAAATAGCTATTACAATGAATCTGATTCGCGAACGTCTACTCGTCATTCTTGATTAGCGGTAGTGAAGCGGTTCTCGCTGTTTAGAGGCAGATATCGCAGTCAGCCGCCAGAGATCAGAAACGCGGTGGGTAATTATCCCCGAAACAGTAACGCACCCTAATCCTTAGGCCCTTCTCTCTCTCTCTCTCTCTCTCTCTCTCTGACGGTGGCTAGTGTGGTCCCGCGTGCACATTAACGGCATGTGTGCCGAGTGCGTGCGACGTGATTGATTTGCTTGGCGTGTGGCAAACTTGAATCAAAGTGGCACGCACACTCGCAAGAGTGAAACGCGCGCGTAATTCGCAGAGATCATCTCGGGAATGGAAAGGATTCAGCAGAATCGCCTGCGTTCATTCACGAATTCGATTACGCGGGATAGTAATTGTTATCGATCCGTGGATACGCGTTAGAATGGGGATTGTCTGTTAAATATTCAACCGATCGTTTTTAATTAAATTAAATCACTTTTGGATAATTGAAACACATGAAATTGACAATAGACGACAATTGAGTTTAGAGATCTCTATCGAATAGAGAGTCGCAAATTTTCAAAGAATAAACCTATTACCGCTCGCAATATTTTCCGATTCAGTTTCATCGACGACGAGCCCGCGTACGACAGATGCAATTATTCGTAATATCATTTACCCTGCATTAATATTCAGAAATGCGACGGCTTAAGAATATTTAATATTCTGGAAATTTGCTTTGCAAATTGAAGAAATTGTCGCGTCGTTATTGAACATCTAGATTCAAAAATGAGAAATTCCGTTTAAACGATGCAATTTCCGTTTTACGTCGCATTTTACAAAGCAGTAAATTTCGTATTCCTTTTACTTGACGAAGGCAAATTCCGACGTTAATCAAAGATAATATTTCGCTTGAATGAAGTTAATGAATGGATAGACAAGTTCTTAGTAGCATGCCAGGTTTTAGAGATTTACGTACGCATTAAAGACCGAGATTCATGGAACGCAACGTTTATTAGCCGCTGCAGAAAATACGAACATTTCCAGCGAAACAGAGAAAAGATCGTAGTATCATCTACTTAATTGATTGTTCTCAAGTTAACGTTTGCCTCGTAACCGTTATGAAAAAGTATGTCCCAACAATTGCCTACAGTTCCCTTAGAACGCGAATAAAAAATAGACTTGTTAAAGCAGAGAGTACTCTCATAAAGTTTTTATGATTATGACCCTGATTCGGCTTCTTGCGCATCTTCTTTCTTATTTATCCACGTTAATCACATTTTGCAAGTGTAATTCGTTTTAAAATCTCTACGACTGAAATAATTCGAAACAATTGTTCGTGAATATTTTATATTACAAATTTAATTATAATGAATAAAAATGGTTTCAAAACTAAAACGTTTAGAAATACAATACTAATCTGTTATAGGAAATGAAGAAAATTTATTAAATTTTACGATATCATGAAACGATAATATATCATTTGCTACTCAGTTGCCGACAGCGGATAACAAGACCACAGACAAGGCATATGAATAGACCTAGCATACAATGCATTTTTTCAGCCCACGATTGGGAGGATCTCAGGATCCCCTTACCATTTTCGTGTCACATCCTGTCGTACCGATTCAGGCAAGTTTTGCACTGCAGCACTACTATGAATGAAAATTAATGAAAAATAAATAATGAAAATTAAACTTAAAAATTTTGGACAGTATAGCCACATCTGCTTCGAGAATTATTTATTGAACTAAATTGAACGTGGTAGTACATTCCTTCATTAATGAAGGAATATAACGATTTAAAACAACGACTGATAAAAATTGGGATAAAAAATTTAGCATATATTCGACTACAACATCCGTTTAAAAATATTAGAAAAAAATTGTTCGAATTATGATATTTTTATAAATAATATAATTAAATATAATGTTATTTTATTTACAAATATGTAAATTCACAGCCTGAATAAATTATCTTTATCCCGAAAACTCAATTTTATAAAAGATTAGACTTATCAAAAAAAAAAATTTGTACAAATATTGTTTGAAATAAAGCATTGCATGTTATAAATAATTTCTTGCAAAATGTCCGTCTCATCCGTTTCGAAATTATCAAGTCAAATTTTCCTAAACTATACCATACGCATATTTTCTTTTTTATAGTACGATGTTTCTTGTTAAAAGACGACCAATTTAGTTTTTGTCTTTTGAATACGATTATTTTCTACATAAATTAGTATTATACGTCACAGACTTGTAAATTAGCATTTAGTATATGTATAATAGAAATATAAGTTAAAAACTAACTGTGCAAACGTAGTTCTACTTTGTAAAAATATAGAAATTGCAGTATTTATTGTTGCCTTAAATTAAGCTGGAGGCTATTAAACAATAAAACTGTAAAGCTACTAATTATTGAATGAAAAAAAGTGTTTTTGGAAGTATTAACAGAGATTCATCTTCTAACTTTATCTGAAGGTTGAGCAGAAAACAGTTCATTATAAGTTGAACCTTCATCGTGTGCACATCGACGAAAATTTAGGAGTGAATTTTTTAAATAATATTTCTGAATATTCTATTTGTTTGAACATTATCTAATATTTCTAATAATTTATTTGCACCAATTAAACAATAAATTCTCTTTTATAATTGTTTAAACATTATCTAACATTTCTAATAATTTACTTGCAACAATTAAACAATAAATTCTCTTTTATAATTGTTTAAACATTATCTAACATTTCTAATAATTTACTTGCAACAATTAAACAATAAATTCTCTTTTATAATTGTTTAAACATTATCTAACATTTCTAATAATTTACTTGCAACAATTAAACAATAAATTCTCTTTTATAATTGTTTGAACATTATCTAATATTTCTAATAATTTTTTTTTTCTAATAATTTTTTATTTCTATTAATTTATTTGTAACAATAGATTCTGTTTTATAACATTTCCAACAACTATTTAAAATTTTCAGTTGATCATTTGTAGCGACCGAGTCATTAATATGTACGTTTCTACGAAATTTCAGAAAAACTGTTTCCCGTCGATCAATTAACGCGGTCAGGTATATATTTTGATCGATACGGAAATAAGAGCTCAGTATAAATCGAACTTTCGTTGCGTACACATCGACGAAAATTTTAGAAGTAAATTTCTGAATATTCTATTGATTTAAACATTATCTAATATTTCTAATAATTTACTTGCAACAATTAAACAATAGATTCTCTTTTATAATATTTCCAACAACTATTTAAAAATTGTTTAAACATTATCTAATATTTCTAATAATTTATTTGTAACAATTAAATAATAGATTCTCTTTTATAATATTTCCAACAACTATTTAAAATTTTCAGTTGATCATTTGTAGCGATCGAATCACTAATATGTACATTTCTACGAAATTTTTGTAAACTGTTTCCAGTGGATCGATTAACGCGGTTAGGTATATTTCGATCGGTACAGAAATAAGAGCTTAGTATAAATAGAACTTTCGTTGCGTACGCATCGACGAAAATTTTAGAAGTAAATTTTCAAATAATATTTCCGAATATTGTATTTGTTTAAATATTATCTAATATTTCACTGTTGCAAATAAATTATTTGCAATAATTAATTCTCTTCTATAATATTTCTAAGTACCATTTAAAATTTGTAGTAATCAAGCCACTAATACATTTCCAAGAAATTTTATTTAACTGTTTAACTAATTTAGCCTATTACTATTAATTTGTCAAACAAGAATATTTATTTAATATCTTAAATTAGACTGATCAAACAATTATGCCTTATTTCACGGATATCTTTTCTCTTTGAAACAAATTACTTAGATTGAATACAAGTCGTGACTCGTGTGATAAATATATAAAACAGTACTGATTTACAATACATTATAATGAGACCCGTGCGTAGTCACCTCCACGTGGTGGGTCTTGGTAATTGATATCGTTTTAGAAACTTCAATGTTTGTAAAACGATATTAAGCTAAGAACTACGCAACCTACAGTTCAGTTTAGACCGTGCAAATTTATTTCCTTTTTTTTATTTCACGGTCTAAACTGAACTGTGGGGACAATTAGTTGATAAGTAAACTATTAGGCCCCCAGCGGGCCACCGATGGACGACGAGGGATATCGCAGGAACATCGTGGGATGCGTGCGTCTTAGCTTTAAGTTGCGTGCGTTCAGTTTTAAGTTGCGTGCGTTTAGTTTTAAGTTGCGTGCGTTTAGTTTTAGTTAATTATAAGATAGTTAATATCTGGGACGACGAGGGATCTCGCAGGGGCATCGTGGGATGCGTGCGTCTTAGCTTTAAGTTGCGTGCATTTAGTTTTAATTAATTATAAGAATAATTAGTTAATATGTGTAAATTCACTGTGAGCGCATTCTGTACAAAGACACTTTTATTTAACTTGAAACGAAATTAGGGACATCTCCTCTCCTCTCTTTTTTCGTTCGTTGTTACTATCGTTACTGTCATTGCACTAAAGTAGAGTTTCTATTTTTCGTTGTCAGTGTGTCAAATCGGGGAACTGCAACCTCGTCCGAATGGACGAGGTAGGTTCTTGTAGTCTAGTTCCTTTGTAATCCGATTCAGCGGTTCTTCGGAACCCCACTGTTTCGTTGAGGATACCGCTAGGCTACTTGCCTCTAAGTGCTCGAACCTCGATTTGGCACACTGACAAATCGCGGTTTCATTTCGCGTTATATCCCTTGCACGGCGTGTATATTGAAGCGTGTCGATAGTTTTGTTTTCCTTGTTTCGTTCAAAGTTCGATGAACGTGTCTTTGATACAAAATATGCTGTTAGGGCTGCGAATTCTTGTACAATTATTATTGTGTAACTTCATGTTAGACGAGTGTGTGGTTAGTATGAAAGGCTGTGAGTGATTGCGATATACTGTATGACTTGCATTCGTATGTAATGTATGATCGTATGTAATGTACGTAATGTATGTGATGTATGATCGTATGTAATGTATGTAATGTATGATCGTATGTAATGTATGATCGTATGTAATGTATGTAATGTATGTAATGTATGTGATGTATGATCGTATGTAATGTATGTAATGTATGATTGTATTTAATGAATGTAATGTGTGATCATATGATTGTTAACGCGTTGTTCGGGAGACAGAGTCCCATAGTTCAATCTCATGTGTTTTAGAGTTAAGATTTAGACTTAAATTTGAGATTGAACTATGTAACGTTTGTCTCCTTTCGTAACCCCGGGCCAAGTAGAATAAAATCTCCGCATTCCTTAAGAATGCCGAGTTATTTGAATGTAATGGAGGGTGGTTGGGATTAGGGCCCGGGCGGGTCTCGTGCGTAGTCACCTCCTCGTGGTGAGACCTGGTAATTGATGTTGTTTTATAAACATCGAAGTTTGTAAAACGTTATCAAGCTAAGTTGTAAAACGATAAACTTTAATGTTTGTGAAACGATATCAAGCTAAGAACTATGCAACCTATAGTTCAGTTTAGGTCGCGAAAATTTCTTTCCATTCTTTGTTTCACAATCTAAACTGAATTGTGGGAACAATTAGCTGATAAGTAAACTATTGGGCCCCCAGCGGGCCACCGATGGATGACGAGGGACATCGTGGGATGCGTGCGTTTTAAGTTTAAGTTGTGAGTTTAGTTTTAGTTAATCATAAAATAGTTAATCTCTGTAAATTCAATATAAACATATTCCACAGAATGATAGCTTATCGCTATAGTGTTTGTGAAACAACTTTTTCTCTTTTTTTAATATATAAAATATTTTAAACTGTAAAATACACCAAAATTCGCAATCTTGTTATAATTTTCAATTTAAGTTTCAATTTATATTTTAATGTAATTTAATATATAGCGGTTTAGTTCACTTTAAGTACATGAAATCACTTACATTTTCATAAATGTAAATGTATTAAATTTATAATAAAATAAGAAAGAAAAGAAAAAAAGAAATCTAACACAGTAACCAGAAGGGCTACTGACAAAGAAAATTTAAAACACTAACCAGAAGGGCTATTGAAAAAGAAATCGCGATACAGCAGCCAGAAAGGCTACTAAAGAATATTTCCTACTCAATACAATAATCAAAAGAGCTATTGTCAACTCTACATTCAACGAGAACAACAAACCGTATCTTGTTTCGCAACACTAACTGACTAGTATTTTACAGTATTAATTATAAAATAGGAAACTTTCAAAATCAAACGCGAAGAGTGCTTCATTATATTTCATTATATATAAACTGTATTCATTATATATAAACTCCCGAAAATAAGAACGCAATACTATTAATCTATGCACTCATATTTAGAAATACGCAACACTAATCGCGACGCGTCCAGTGCAACCATATTGAAGGTTGAAGATGAATACCACCTCTGTACAGCTCTTATAGCATCAGATGATCCAGGAACAGGAACAACCTTTCACGAATCCAGTGGAAGAATTTGGGTATTTCATAAACGCAACGCTACTTCAGAAAAGAAACGCGATCATTCATTATCGCAACACTAAAAATTAGAGGAAATCGCGATGGAACAATGTCGCAACATTATAAGAATAAAAGTACTTGGAAATCGCGATGAAATAATGTCGCAACACTAACTCTAACACCAAATTCAATAAAAATTATTATCGACAATGCAAAAGCTACTGTACGAAGAAAAAACTACTTTGAAAATTCTAAAATTAATTAAAGACAATGATTCTATAACATAATTTAAAACAACAGAAAGCAAGATAAATTTACGTAACACTCAGACAACTATGAAACAATCAAAATTGCAAAATACAATCACGATATCATAATTCGCAACTCTAAAGCAAACACGATTATCATTTCTCCGCAACTCTAATTCAACCCGTAATCAATCTTTCGCAATACTAACAAGGAAACCGCGATTTATCCAAAACGATGATGAGCGATGATGGAGAAGAAACAAAAAATATATAAATACTAAACTACAAATACTAAAAGAGCATAGTGACAAAGTAGTAACGAGAATGACCTCCCATACTCTGGAATCATTTAAATAATTCAGAGGATGAGAAGCCATTTGTTGTGACCCTCTTCGTGGCAGTTTGCCGGGCCTCTTCGGCTTCTAGCCTTTTCTTTCTTCGAGCGCAATGCTCGCTGAAACTTACATATAGCTCGAGTCTTTCTAATCGCAAACCAAAAAATAACTTATAAAGGTGAAATGAAAAGATAAACCGCGGAAGCTGTTTATCCCAATACACATGGACAACCATCGATCTAGTGATCGTTGTTCGTTCGCACGTGCGTGCTCGAGGAATACCTACATAAACGTTCGTTTCGGAACCTACTCGCGACCTATCCGCGACCGCGACCGCGATACTAAATTCGAAAAATCGAAGAGTAAAACCAGAGACAAGTGGCACCAACTTCACTGTCGATTTTTCAAATTAGATTTCCTGAAACAGGTTGGACACGCGAAAAGAAGACACGCGACCAGAGACTGTGCCAACCTGCCCGGCCCTACCTACTTATGATTAAACACATTCACACCAGGAAGTATGCTACCTATCCTACACGTCGTGCTATATTTAAAAAATGGCAAAAGACAGGCATACCAACACATTCATTCAACGGTTCTCACACATACACTCGGGCGCGACCTAACTAGGGAAAACGTCCCGACGCCTCCGACACCCGAGCTTAGCACACAACATTCACACTCTAATTTACGTACCATTTTCCTGAAATCGACTGATAATAGCTAGCGACCATTGCGTAAAACGTGATTAAAACACGCTTGTACTTACAATCATATATGAAATATTAATAATTGAGGAAAAATATATGCAATTTCTATCGAAATCATCATTATCATTGATAATGATCAATTAATAATATAATCACATTTATTAGTATGTTTAATAGGCATTATTATAATAAATTTTAAATTAGTGCATAAATATTTCAATTTATAATGAATGGAACAACAGAAACGACGCAATTCCACATCCTAATCACACACACACATGTGGAAAATACGTCGTGCACGATACGCTAACACATTATCAGTTGCTGAAAAATTAATCTTATAAACTATGGTCATCATGCCCATTGCTTCTCTCCCACCCAAGTAGCACCTAGGCACGTGAATGAGGTCCAGGCAATGAACACGGAAAGGGTTAAATCTGAAAATCCTCAGCTAAGAAATGATTAGTATATTCATCTTTTATCTAACGAACTAATAATCTTTCAATTTGCATTTTTTAAGTGTATTTTCAATTATTAAAACTCTATATACTACTTTATTGATTTGCTAAATTATTCAAACTCTATTACTGAAAGAAACAAGATTGCAAATGAAGTGGAAATTTATTTATAAAAGAAACAAATTTAATGCAATGTAAGAATTTTATATTAAATACAACTAAATAAGAGATTCCTTCATCAAAGCAAATTTTCGAATATGTGAAAACAATAACAAAATTTATTGCTTTGATTCTGAAATCTGCCAATCGCGAAGTTTCTTCTTGCATATAAAAAATACACTTTTTTAAAAGAAAAGAATTGTATTTCAATATATTAAATTATATTTAAATTCATAATGTTCAAATTAAAAAGTTAAATCATTTAAACTATTAACAGAAGAGAAAATCAAAAATTATAATTGAAATTATTCATAATATATATTCTCATTATTGTATAATTATAAATTATATCACAACAAATTCCGAGGACATCCGACTTCTTCACTACATAATACTCAGTATGTCATTCAATTCTATCAGCTAATGATCTACCATCATTACATTAATGTCATGTTATTATCATTAATAAACACGAAATGCAAGAAGACCTATCCTGAACTAATAAATAAAACACATGAAAGGGAAATGTTACCACTCACGGATATAATAAATATCCATGGTCACTATGCTCATAAAAAATTCTACGTAATACAACCAGTCACCCGTGTCGATTCGGACCTCTCATCCTACGACATGATTGAGTGACTGGAGGGACAGAAATGTATGCGACTCACAGTTAGATGCTAGGAACGATGTCATCAATGCTGAAATAGCTCAAAAGAAGCCATCATGAAACTCGTCATTTAAGGAAGAACCATCAAACCCCATGGTGGAAGTGTGAAAAATCTGTAACAAAAATGGAATATTATAATTTATTCTTAAAAACAAGATTCTATTGTTCATTAGTAATAGCAAAAATAACAATTTTCAATTTCTCAAATTTCCAATCAGATTTTATTTTTTGACTTATTCAACTTAATTAACCGTTTGACTTATTTAACTTAATTAACGCAAAAATGGATTCAATACTTACATTCTTGCCTTTGAAGCACAGCAAGATCCATACTACAGGAAGATTATGAGAAACCTTTAATAAAGTAAATAAAGTAAATGTTATAATTTTGTTTTTTAAACCACAGTGCTAATTATTTAAAAATTTTAAAATAACTCATGCAAAATGCAAAGAAAAAATTAAATGAATATCTCTGTAAAAATCCTTACGTTCTTGAGTTCCAGGAGAGGCTGTATCCTCTTGAGCACTGACTCTAATACCAAAAGCGAATATTAAAAAAAAAGAAAAAAACTATCAACGCGTTCAGTTAAATAAATCGCCGAACAAAGCACTGACTCTAATTTCACGTATATAGCTATTATAATTAAATACTATTAATAAGAGCTATTGTGCTCTAATAAATATTAAAATTACAATCGAAATAAACACTGACTCTACCGATCGCATTGCACGCGATCGCAAATATTTTCTGAAAGCAAGAATATGTTAATAGAAGGGAAGGAAGGAGGAGAGAGGTTGAAGAAGTAAAATATATTCTCATATTTTTCTTCTATCTCCTGCCGAGTTTTATTTTTAAAAGTACTGCTATCTTTCTATCAAGTTATCAAGAAAATACAAACTATAAAATATTATTTGTGAATTTTCAAACTGAACATTTGTAACAAATACTGTAAATGCAATTTAACTAATTTTAAAAAAATATACCATTACTGTCTGTTCAAATACGTATTCTAGTAACAAACTCTATTATATTTTTAAAATATTCAAAAATCTTTGTAAGAAATCAAATATTTTTTAATAAAATATTCGTTTGAATTACACAATAACACTACTCGTCAAAAAACACACTCGTAATGGCGTCTTCTTTTAAAACAACATTATTAATAATAGTCGAGAGATGGCACTACTATAAAAAATGCGCGCGGTAAATTACGAATTATTTAAAACGTTCTAGAACAAATTACAAGCGTTTAATAAAATCTTAGTTACTTTTTAAATTTAAAAATTTGTAAGAAAGATTTATCAAGAAAATTTTCCGACTAAATTCTACTGAAGACAATAAAATGAAGAAATAATTTAATGTATTCGTACAAGCAAAGTGATTTCTAGTCTCTTCTAATTTTATATTAGTATTTTCAATAAATTGCGCAATTAGTAAGAAATTACGTAATGTGTGTCATAAAAAAAAGTAATCGTATATCAAAATTGTGTCATAAAATAAATAATTTTGTTACCGTTGATTACATTATATAACTTTACCTTGCTTTTGTCGTATACATGTAATAAATAAAACAAAGCTATCAAATCGACGGTTAATCAACATGGCGTCCAACCCACACTATTCTGAATTTCTAGTTGATTACCAATTATTAACCTACACAAAAGAAAATAAACAATTTAAAACAAATACATAGCATTTAAAGCAATTACATTGAACAGAAATAACAATAGAATTCGAGTTCTATCTCAGAAGTTAATGACATAATGTTAATGTTAATGACATAAGTTACCAATAACTCGATACTCACGACCAATAAAGAAAGAACAAATAATTTAAATTATTTCAATTCATTGCAATAATGTTTAACAAATTAATAAGTAAACGAATGTTAATAGGCCAAATCCAACAATAGCATGTAAAGGCAGAAAAATACGAATAGAAATACTGCGCAATTAATATGTCGTGCACAATACGAGTCGAAACGTCTTAACTTCACGACCGACGACACCAGAGTGACCCCCCTCGCCGCGATTCGTCAACAAATCCGTACCAGTGGGGTGAGTTCACAACAAAACTCTCATTGGCGAATTCCTGGAATTCCGTGTAACAGGTACTGCGAAAATATTTTGTTACACACACAGAAATGTTCACAAATTTAATTTGAGTAAATAGAAAATACGAATAAATGAACGCAGAATATGAAAATCAATAAAAAAGGACAATGTTCTTTGGCACAAGATGAAATTACTAGAATATTTAGTGTTGCAATAAATTATAGTAATTATAGTAAATTAAAATCAAAAATTACTAAATTATTGATTGTTTTAGTAGAAAAATTACTGTCACTATCAAAATAATTTTACTACAATACTGAAACTCATTGTCAATTAAAATTTCGTCGAGTTAAAAAAAATTAGTGGCAGTGTAAATATTTAATAATATTTAATTGTCCATGTGAAGTTGCTTGATTAAAATCATGAAACTTTAATTGATTCTATTTCCTACTTGGAAATTTCCGAATATTTTTTTACTTTTAGTTAATATTTAGTTTATATTTCATATTTTAAACATTATTTTTATGGATTTATTTATTCAAAAAAAATAGTACAAATAATCATGAATTTGAAAATAAAATTTCAAAAATGAATAATCATAATGTTTATAATTAATATTGTCAATGTGAATAACTAATACATATTACAGTCCTGCACAATCACTATTATTTCATATACAAGTACCTATAATTGCATCAATTAATTATATAGTGAATAATGTAAGCATTGTAAGCTAATTGCCTGTGGTCGTAATTAGTTTTTTATGTATGTATGTAATTAGATTTCTTAGGCTGTTAATGAAATTCACTTGTAATTGAAATTCATTTCTAAAATCATAATAAATGAAAAAGCATTGTAAAGTCAACTAAAGACAGCATAGACCTGATATTCGATTCTTTTTGATATCTCAAAAAAATATTTATACATAAATTTCAAAGCACAAATAGTGTAAAATACATAAAGAAAGAAACAACATCAGAAATTAATTCTTCCAAGTAGTTCCTTTCAAAAAAAAAAATTTTATTGTCTTCAACTAATTGATTAATATTTGAAAATCTTTTTAGATAGGTCAGAACAAAGTTGGAATTATAATTAAAGAGATACAATAGCAGAAATTTACAAATTAATCCTCTTCATTAATTCTTTTTAAATGGAAAGTAAAGATCTAATTTTGAAGATAAAACTTAAAAACAAATTAACCTCTTTAATTTGTTTTTCAAAATAAAAATTTCATCATTTCCGATCTATGGAATATAATTTGAAAATCTCTATACATACATTTCACAAGTCAAATAAAATAGAAACTGAGACTCTGATTCTGAAAATACAATCGTAAAAATTCACAAACTCCTCTAAATTATATTTTTCTGCAATTAACGATTTAGTCAATTTATAAACACTGAAATCCTAGCACCGAGTAGCGGCAAAGCAAAAAAACTAAAATCTACCTCTAGTTTTTCGTTTTACTGAGTAAAAATTTCAAATCTTCATACAATCATTTCACAGCTCAAATAAAACATAAGAAAACAACTGGGATGAATACAGTCGCGAAAGTTTTCAAAGTAATCCTCTTGATTAATTTTTTTGCAATTAAATGTTTGATCAATTTATGAACAGCAACGTCTCGTAGTGGTAAAACGGTGAAACTAGTCCTTGTCGAACACTATTGCGCTCCTTGTCTACGAATGATGCTGCCATCTAAGTATCTTTCATTTCCGACTGGAACTAAAAGAGAAAAAAGGAAAAGTCCGATAGATGTCAGCACTTTACTTTTCTCTGTAGCGACCTATAGTTCCTCGAGTACGAGTTTCGAACACCAACTTGTACAAGCCGCAAGTGGCTGTGCGCCTAGCGTCGAAGTCAACCGATATTCGATGTTAAGCAAACNAGAGTGCGGTACCGCTAGGATGGGTGACCATCCAGCCTAGCGAATAGTTACAACAACAAGCGTCTGGGGTAAGGAGTCGCTGCCATCAGCCCCACTGATGAGTCTAGGCAGCGACTCTGAGACGAAACGCACAACCTTTCCTCACCTTACCCACATCATCACTTCCTACATTATCCTCGCACTATCATCGCCATTTCAAACCCTTCATCTCTCTCGATAGTTTTAAATAGATCCAATAGATGACAGCATCGCGTTTGTTCGTAGACAAAGATGGTAATAGTGTGCAATAAGGATAGATATATGCCGCGTATCAGATAAAGATGGCAACAGTGTATGACAAAGACAACGACAGATTTTAGTACTACTGTTTCACCGCTACGTGACGCGAGCATTTTAATATCCATAAATTGATTAAATTTTTATTTATAAAAAAAAATTAATTAAGAGGACTTATTTGTAAACTTTTGTGATTGTATCTTTAAAATTAGATCCTTAGCTTTCTTTCTATACTCTATTTCGCTAATAAAATGCACGTGTAAAGATTTTCAAATTATCATCCAGATCGAAAACATCGAAATTTTCGTTATAAAAAAACTAATTAAGGGGATTAAATTGTAAACTTTTATTATTACGTCTTTGAAATTAATACCTAAGTTTCCTTTCTATAATTCATTTAATGTATAAAATATATAAAGAAAAATTCGTATATTCTATTCAATAGATCGTAACAGTCATGTGTGTGTGTGTGTGTGAATAATATTTAATTTCCCGTAAATTATATTCGGAATTTGTGTTAAAATTTTTCGTAAACATAATTAGGAATGAGAATTAGGAGAAATGAATTTTTTATAGAGTTCTAAATATACCTTGATTATTTTTTAACAACTATTACATTTCAGTATTATACCTAGAATGCGATAAACTTAAGTATAATTTATAGTATATTAAATTGATCAAGCTTAACCATTATTTAATAAATAGAAAGTTACATACATATTACAGTACTGACATAGGATGTTAAGACACAAACTAGTTACAGACGTATCAGAAAATAAAAAAATATATATATAATATATATATATATATATATATATATATAAAGAAATATATATAAATAAAGGAATATATTTCCTCTTTCAATAACAATGTATTGATTAACGGAACTTTGCTTCATGATAAATCATAGCTAATCAACATTGATCAAAATTAATCTTTCTGAATATCTCCACCAATATTAAAAAGGTTCTAACATACAATGAAGTAGTTACTTTTTTCCACATTGTTTCCATTAATCACGCGATGCGTGAAAAATTTCACTCTATTTCTACAAAGTTTCTAGAGACAGTGGTAAAAGAAAGAAACAGGCATTCCATTGGAATTCGAAAGAGTTTTTTTCTTCATTTTGTCCAGCGACCCCGTTTTATAAGCTGTCGTGGCTTTTTCTGACTTAACAGTCAATGAAAAAAAGGGTGTACTGAAACGTGAGAAACTGACGTTCTTCGGCAAGAGAACACGGCTTTCAAAGTACTTTTAATTAAGAGCATCTCCATTCTCAGATACTGGAGGGCCCCTGGTCTCCCTTCGCTTACCTCTTTCGCTTTAAATCAGTACACCGTGGAAAGGAAGGATACTTAGGAAATCAGCGTTACGAAGTAAAGCCAGCAGAGCGTGAAGAGGGGTCCTACGACACAGGATGTTCTCCTACCTTCCGTGTCGTTCGTACTCCGGGCCCCCCTACCGTAAAATCGTCTATTCGTGGAAAGATACCGACACATTGCCGTTCGAAACAATGCTACGTGCTCATAGTTACGTGCGAAACACCCTGATCCACCGTGTTCTAGACAGCATCAGATACTAGAAAAATTAATTCTTCTCTTCCCGCTGCAGAGAAAAACAACGTCAGAGAGGTGTTAATAACCGAGACATCGTCGTTCCATTCTCGTCTCATCTGCCCGTCAAGGAATTCTTTTAATTAATAAGATAAAGACAAAGACGGCTCTTTATATGTCGTGGCGTGAACGCAACAATTACCGATATATTTATGCTCGACACAATATGTTATTAAACCTTCCGTGCAAAATTTTTATTCCGCTTGAAGCTGTTACATGCGGGTCGTAACGGTACCGTCCAAATTAGGCGACCGTTGCGCCAGCGTACATTCTAACAAACACGCTTTTTGTTAATATCGGTCTGGCTCTCCCCATCGCGAACCGTGACTCTACGCGGACACGGTTTGCTGGTGCCCATTGCCGGAAACAGTAAATCGTTTCCTCCTAAATTACGGAGGCGAGAAACCACCGCCACCTCGATTCCATTCCGCAGATTACCAACTCGGAAGAATCCGTTTACTAATCCTAACTCTTTTTCCCGCTTAAAGTAGAATTTTCTATAAATGTCAGACGCACTTGATACAATACAGAAGCATATTCCATGAGAAAACAGGAATATGATCAAGTCAACAAAATCAATTGTCACGTTAAAAAGGTCTACATTCGTACAACATTCGAGGATTTTCTGAATCAATTCAGAGGTATCGTCAATTTATCTCAATATTGTCCTCTTTATTAATTATCAAATTAAGTTACGATGCATTATTTGAAAAACGAAAACTTGTAATATTTTGTTGTAATGTTACATAATGTTAATACATTTCAATGTAGTCTCGGACGATAGACACGCGACGAAAGATATTTTGTACGTTTGTTCGTCAATTTAGAAAAGAATTCGTTCGATGTAATTACAATTGTAGATTCGCGGCGCGAGCCAAGGAATATCGCTCGGCGTTGCTCGCGATAATCACTATAACGCGCGCGTTCCACGCTTGTTCGCCACAATGGCGGTGGAAAAAACAATTCCCGCCGAGCGTTTCAATCAAATACTTACCATGAAAACTTCAAGAACTAATAACTCTTTTCCGAGATGTTGTTAAGCTGTGAAATTAGTAAAAAAGAAGAGATGTAGATCGTAGACGGAGGGAAAATGTTCTTGTCGGGGAAACGTGCACGCCGCACCGTGACAAAGCTGTGTGTTTCGAGGCACGAGCTATCGCGAGTCGCTTCGGTACCCCCGAGTGAATACGCGAGTACTTAAAGAGATATAGAAGAAGAGAAGGATGAATTAAAAGAGAGAAAAAGATGGAGGTACGAAAGAGCACGCAAAGACGTGGAAAGGAACAATGATTCGCGGTGGTGGCGGCGTTTATAGGGCCGTATCGGTCGACAGTGGGGCGAGTTGAGCTCGTAATTAGTCATAGTGCGATGCGCTAACAGCGGCACTCTGCAAGACTGAGCCTCGCTCGTTCGTTCTTTCGTGTTCGATGCTCCTACTGCTGCGGCTCCGAGACGAAACTCCGAAGCTCGGTTAAGTCGTTCACCGGGTGACTCGAAAATACTTGAGAACAGGATTCTTTAACCCTCGGACTGACGGTAACGTGATTGTTTGAGTATAAATATAATTAAAATTTAATTAAACACATTTCCTTTTCCCTCTTGCATTTGTTTCAATTTTCGAGCACGATATTCTTAGCTTATACAGATGCTTTGAATTATCACAGACAGAACCGGATGATTCAAAGAGAGTAGGAATTACATCTTATTACTTTGCGACAGATGCTAGTTACAAAATACTAGAGAACGATCAGAAGTGCTCGTGGTGCACGTATAACGGGCCACGGCAGTTGCATCTGCCGCGAACGAAGAGCTGATTTATGTTCATTATAACTAACGGATCATTGGAAATTTCATAGTTGCGTAGATAGCTGGCGAATCTTAATCGCGAATTCATCTTCGACGTCGTAATAACGAAAATCTGTTATTACGACAAATCTGCTGCATCGTTAGCAATATATAATGTGTAATTCGTAAGGATAATCGCTCTGGAAAATTAAAAAGCTCCGTACCAAATGAAATACTCTCAACATTCAGTTAAACATCTTACATCACACACAGGTCTGTTGCAGCTTTCCGCAATCTTTTAATTAATGACTGTTTTAAAGTACAATTTAGAAACTCGTCCCACTGCATTCATTCCAAATAAAATATTCTCTACAAATGTATCGTTGCTGAGGAATAATTTTATTGCAATTTTCAGATGACGCATCGTCGAAAAAAAGAAAGAAATTAAATAACATCGTTGAGGAAATTGAAATCGAAACTTCTCAGTTTCCTAACTTATTCATAAGCCGTAAAATTCATCGTCGTCGGGCAACAGTTCCTTTTCACGTTCCATTTTCTCCGTCGCTTTCCCCTGTTGCTCACTTCAAGGACACCCCGTAGTCGTGCACCTGCAACGTGGAAGACACCACTAGCTCGTTTCGTCACGTCTTAGCCACGGAGGGTTGCTGACCACGGTGGTTGTACGGTAGGTTCGCGGTAGAATCTGAAAAAGGGAAGGTGGTAATCGCGAGGGAAGAGGGAGCAGGCCACGGGACGATAGAGAAGGAGAGACGAAAAGCGGCAGAGCGAAGCCACAGGCGGCCAGCCGTGTCTCCGGCGAACTCGGTCGGCAGCTCTCTTGCCAATCCTGGCATTTCCACTTCTATGTGTGTTTATGCACCTCCAACGTGCCCGTCGTACCCATCCACCATGGGCTCCACTTACGTCGCGCACACATCACGCGCCATGTGTGTTCTACCGGCGAACAAACGACGGTACGCTGACCTTTTCTTCGTACGCTGGATAGAAAGCACACGTCGGAAAAATCGCTCTTCATCATTGCTTCCTACGCTTCGAGTCGCCTGTCCGTCAGTATTTTTCGCAAATAAGAGATGAGAGACTTTGATATTTGAAAGATTCGACGAGGTTCTCTCTCTCCCTCTCTCTCTCTCAATGAAAGGAGATTTGATTATTATCGAGATTTTGCCTCGATGTTCATTTAATAACAGACGGAGTATTTTACATTGCCATTACGATAATTTTTACATTAGTAGAAAATCATCCGATATGTAAAAGAAATTGTTTTCAAAATTTTTATTAAAAGTCGATTGGACTTAGTACGAATAGTACGAATCGTGGTTGCGATTCGACGACGTAGCTGCTAGCACAGTTCACGAATCGAAAGCACCAGGCGAAAGCCGGTTTACTGACAAAATTAAGATACGCCACGGCCGCGGGCATTGTAATTTGTAAGGAATCCGGTAGACACTTTGGTCGTGACAATAAACTGTGATACGTATGTACTTGGGAGCTGCGTAGATCGATCAAGATTGTCATTTGCCTCCTCCAGTATGAATTATCTCGTAAAACAACTTAACATATTCTTTATCCAGAGACAAGAATCTTCCGATAGAAGATAAGATCTGTAGATTTTTGCACTTTAAAATCTTTCGTTATTTAATATCCTCTAATATTCGCTAATGATAATCCCAGCTGACAAATTATTTCGAATGAAATAAAAATATAAAAATTCTGGACAATTCTATTGGTCGAAACCGGCTCGATGAAGCTGACGGAAGGACAGCGTGTCAAATAAAGCGATTCCTTTTTCCCTTATTTCGCAGCTGCGGGCTTCACCTGCGAAACGGTCTGTTGCCTGTGAGCGATCGCAGGTCTTACCTGTTGAAGCGAGCCAAACACCACGCCATCGTCGTCCAACACCTGTTACGAGGAACTCGCAGCTCCTCGTGAGTCAGGTTTTCTCTCGGCTATCGGATCGTCAAATATCGACGAGTGTATCATAATCACCTCAGATGTTGTCGTTAACGCTAATGAATTGTTAGATGCGCGCTAAAGACACTTGACGTTTACGCCGAAGAGACTTGATGCCTGACTATAAATACATGCTAACGCGCTATTTAACTCGTAACAATCGAGGGATCGTGTTTCTAAAACTATTTACGAAGGGATTTAGCGATTCTTAAATAAACAACGGTGTTGTGAAAAAATTGTATGGATCGCGCATAAAATGAAATAAAGACAGCTCTAGTTATGCGAGAGTTCACTTTTAACTCCAACCTCGAAATTAAACATTACGAAACAGTGAATAGAAATTGCACGGAATATTTGTTTTGAAAAATAATTTTAAAGTCGAGCAAGTAACTATATCGCAAAGAAAGGGCTTGACAATTGATATTATTATCACGTAAGGAACCTGTTTAAAATCTTTTCAATCCGATTTCCACGGAGTCGATTTTCAAGGGAGAGCAAATTGAAATAGCGAGGAAGGCTGTCAATGTAACTGGAAGGTATGTTTGTCCAGGGATTTCAGGAGTACGATCGTTGGGTCAGGGTCGAGAATCAGCACGATAGTCGACTTCCGTCAGCCCGTACGGTCGACAAAGAGGAATTTGTAATGCGGCGGAAATGTTATTCCCAGAGGGGTTAGCGCTGTAAACGTGGCCGTCACGTACGTGGCAGGTTATACAAAGAAAATAAAAAAAAAGAAGAGATATGTACATTCCCTGAAAAAGTGTACGATATACCAAAGAAATTTTGTCCGTTTTGTTTTGTTCTGTTTCGTTTCGTTCTGCGAAAAGAACGGCACGCCACGAAGACGCATACGCATCGTTTAGCATTCAGAACGTATCGTTTTAAGGTCATAAAGAAATTACAGCGATTCAGGCTGCCCGCCGACTGGCCACCGATCCAAAGAGGAGAGGTGGACTCAACGGTGAGAACCGATATTATTTACAGATACGACACGCACGAACTCGCCGAGCTTTAAATTAAAACGGCGAGAGATGCACTCGTTGTTAAGCGTTCTCTTCTACGTGCTACGCTCAATCAGGCCAGAAAAGATGAGAATGGGTGTCGAGGATTCTTATCTAGACGCCTGTTGAAAAGATGCTCCGGAGAAGCGGAGGACAGCATCCTCGTGGTTCCAGACCGTGTCCTTTCGGACCGGTACCGCTACCAACGAAAACCGAGAGAGAATGCCGCGGCTACGCACTATCTGATAAAAGATAGTCGTTAGATAAGGTGGCCGTCAGAACCGTCTCTGGGGAAACCAGTTTTTCGTACGTAACGATTATAGGCCGACAAATCGGACGACGTGAACTCGCGAAGGTAACTCACGGTGAACTCGGTGCTGTCGTTTCTCTTTTCACGGCTGCATTGTCTCGCGGGACAAAAATCGGGGTTAAACACGGAGGTAAGGAGGTCGATCTTCACGCGTCGTTATAACGTTACAATCCGAGACGATTCGTATAAGAGTGCCTGTTAAATCCAGTAACAAAGAGAAATCTTCTCTCTGATCGAATTTAAGTTTAAAGTCGGCAGGAAGGACGCCCGTCTCGTGTTGCATCTTCGAGCATTAAAGCCGCATTATCCGACTCCCGTGAGTACAGCGACCAGGTCTCGAGAACACGAGGCTCTGTTCGGCCTCTCGCGATACCGGGATCACCACGGTGGCGCGATGAAAACCAGTTTCTCGTGAAAAGCGACTACGGGTGCAGTATCTCGGTACTCTGCACAGAGAACGATGCTACGGAGACTATAGGGCACAAGGAGACTCGGCCAGACGCGACGATCGCGTCTCAAATTCCTCCAACTTTATATTTATAACGTCAATCGGGACCGTGTTCTTCGTCGTTGCTCGGCATATAACCAGATCGATCGAACACGAAGCAGCGCACAGCGATGAAGAAACTGACCGGGGCACCTGTCCGAAACGTACATACAATGAGAGTCAAGCGGCTTTTCCTTCGTCCGTACAACGCGGTTCCACGAGTTGGCGAGTCGCCAGGCTTTCGACGCTTCTCTTATAAGCCTGGCACGAACCAACGTATCACCGTATGCTGTTTTGGTACAACTCCAAACTGTCACAGGATTAATGTACTCTCGTTTCGGGGACGCGTATCGCTACCAACGCGAGTTTCGAGTTTCTCCATAGACCACAACACCGAAGGATTCTTCTAGTACAAGATCACGGTGCATCGATGTTCCGATCATGGTCAAGCGTCGAGTAATATCGATTCGAGACCAAGCTCTAAAAGCCGCGGCGAATCCAGCTTGGCAGCTGTGAGAGAGATTTCGCGTATTTCTTTCGACTGGCAAGCGTTTCCATCCTCTAAATTCTAATAAATTGTCACGTTCTAAGGTGTAAAGCAAGACAAATGACGTCTGAACGACTAATTCATAAAGATAGCAACGGCCAGCTGCACGATGAAGCGTAATACGCGTTTCTCCGCGAGGATTTCCAATGGTAACCGAAGCTCGCAGACAGGTACAGCGGCAACCGTGCTCGAAAGCAGAGACATTCCAACGCGAATAAGCTGCATCGTTCGCCGGTTCGTTCGGTCCGAGACGTTCGAGGGCAGCTTTAAGGTTTAAGCCTTCGCGGTTTAGAACGAGGAATTCGAATCCCAGCCATCTGCTCTAGCAGGAGTGTCTAGTACTTAGGTGCCCCTCTCCTTGCTTTCTTATATACTTTCTTCGTCTCTCTTCCCCACAGTCTTTAGCTGCTCGTTTCTCTCTCGTTTCTTCGTCGTTCGTTCGCTGTTCCTCTGGTATCTTCCCGTCTCTAAGGCCAGCGTTACGGTGCTGAATGTCCGGTTAATGCACCTGCGTACTCCGTGGCTCGTGAGCGGAACACCATGAAGCGAGGAGGACAGAGAGATGAAGAATAGAACGCAGAATAGAGGACAATCATGGCATCGCTACAAGTTGCTACCGATAACGACGACGAAAGATGGTACACGATGTCGAGCACGCCTATCGCGCGATCATTTCTCGTTCGTCTCGAGCGAGGGAAACGAAAGATTTAAAAAACAAAAACGTAAAACTGAAAAACGAAACGAGGCGAAATGAGAAACGAGCGTGAGAGTTCCTTCTACGCTCGAAAAATCATAATGTCAATGTATTTTGATTGTTGAGCGTTATCAGCTCTTCTCGTACGCACAACTCTCGTAGTTTATGCCTGCCATCGTTTCTCCTGTGTCACTCCACCGACGATTTCAGTCTGGCCGGTCTGAATACGATTGGAAAGGATTCTTTCGTTTCTAATTCTCGCGTGGCCGTCGTCTTCTTCCTCGATACTTCCTCCTTCCACGCTCTGGTCTCCGCGCGGCGACGGTGCACCAATTCATAAAATCCCTGGAGCGAGTCTAAGCGCTCCACTAACTCCGTCGGCGAGTCGCTGACCTCGAGATTCAGCGGTGCGCATCAGCTGCATTTCTCCATGCGCATAGACCAGTTGCGCTGCGATGGTCATGGTAATCTTCCTTCGAAGGAACTAGAAACGGCCGATGCCCGAACCGCGCGAAACCAGGAAATACCTACCGAAAAACAACATTGGCTGGCTGGCGGGGAGAGGAAAAAAATGGACGGATTGCAACGCGCTCCGTTTCGTGCTTATCTTCCTTACTTAGCTATTCCATCGATGGGCAACTGTGCGAGCGATAATTAAAAAAGAATACCGTAACAGTCTGGCCGGTAGTGTTCGTTCCGAACGGAATCTCCGTAAAGTGTCGTTGACCCGCCGAGCGATGATTTCGTTCCGTACGGAACAAACGGGCATACTGAATGATCCAACCCGACCAAGACCGATCAAAGGACGAGTAATTAGCGAGAAGTATTCGTCATTCTCCGGTTTAGATCTACCGCGTCGCCGTTGTGATTACAAGGGATAATTACCGTGTTGGTAATTTGGTAAAACGCGCGAATAGAATCTCCCGGTGAGAATGGATCGGGACGATGGATCGTTGTGGTATCCCTTTTTCGGGACGTTTAATGGAAGTCCTTTTAACGCTGAATAATAACATCGTGCACGAAAGGGAACAGAGCTACGAGAGAGTCGCCAGTGTCCAGATAAATGACCAAGGCGAACCCGACCGAGTCCGCAGAAGGACACGGGTTATGAAGGAGGGGGGAGGAAAAAAATGAAGGATTGCCTGTCGCAATCCGTGTCCATCGCGGTCTTTGCATCGCAGAGGTTCTTGGCTCTGTTCGAAGCCACCGTGTAAATTCTATCAAAGTCTATCTTACTCTATGCCGGGCTACGATCATGCCCCACTCCACGGCACGACTACACGTGAAAAGTCACGCTCTGTTGGACCTAGGTATAGTTAGTTTCTAATATACTGGGTGACTCTACGTCCATCGTTCGCAATCGGATCGTAAATGAAATCGAACGTACGAATTGTCTTCCCGATCGAACTACAAGTCGTGACAATTGCCCTCCGATCGTGGAATTTATCGATAGCGTATCAGATACGTCTAATAGACGAAGATTGTCGGAAGTATCGTAGGAATAGAAGTAGGGGTAGAAGTAGGATCGGTAGAACGTTTCATGGAGAAGCGAACGGTTCCGGTTCAATCACGCGATCGACATTTTATTGGGAGCATAAACGCGCCGAACGAACGTCGTTAAATAAACCGTAGAAACGTCCATTCCCACGAGCTACGGATGGAATCGTTGGAGCGGCAATGTATTATGGTTCGGTGCACGTGAAATCACCGATACCGCGTAAATCATTTGCGTTATTAATACCGTGCTAACGATACGGCACAAATCCTGCTCGTTTCATTCCCAATCTTTCCGCCCGTATCTTGAACTCGTCCATATTCTACAATCGCGGACAACTCTGCGTGTGTGAAAACACGAAGCTCTTCAAGCGTCTCTGAAACAGACTCTTCTTCCCTTCCTCGTTCTAAGTTCCGACGTCCAGTCTTTCCAGTTGTCGAGGAAATAAAACCAAAAAGGAGAAAAGAAGAGCCATTCGGTGTGCAGTTTGACAAAAATCGAGCGGGCCGGTGCCACGTGCCCGAAACATCGGCGCCATTCGATCATCCGCGCGTCGCTTCACCGGAAAACCATACCCTTATTTCTCGATCACTCAGTACGCGTGTACTTGTACATGTTGGCGTGCACACAGGCCACGGCATACAGCTTTTACTATGCTGTTGGCCTATTCGCTCATTCCGAGCTGAGTCACACACAACACCACCACACACTAAATCTCTCTCTCTCTCTCTCTCTCTCTCTCTCTCTCTCTCTCTCTCTCTCTCTCTCTCTCTNCCTTCCCTCTAAAAAAAAAAAAAAAAGAAAAGAAAAAAGAAAAGAGAAAAAAACCACTCCGTCCGACTGA
This sequence comes from Frieseomelitta varia, assembly GCF_011392965.1. NCBI lineage: Eukaryota > Metazoa > Arthropoda > Insecta > Hymenoptera > Apidae > Frieseomelitta > Frieseomelitta varia. The sequence goes on from NW_025110680.1 coordinate 63,676, forward strand.
CGAAGAAAATCAAAGAAAAGAAGAAGAAGAAGAAGCGTCGCGAAAAATCTACCGTTCGTACGCGTGAGACTAAAAAACATGAGAAAGAAAAAAAGAATCATAGCTTTGAATGCTGTTCGACCGCGAATAAAAAGTATCGCGATCGCGTTCTCAACGGGACGGAAGAAAATCTCCTCGTCGAGAGACGTTCGCGAGTCCTTCACGGAGAGTCTGACGATTCTACCTAGCTCTTTCAATCGTTCGTCAAAGGACCAACGCGGGAAAGGAGGCGCGGAAAAAGCGCGCGCGCCAATAGTTCCAGGTTCCCGGACTCGCTTTGAGACTCGAGCGGTCAATACGCTTTGAATCCCCTGCCTCCTTAATCTCTGGAGCGACGTTATATTTCGGGGTCAAATTTGTCCGATCCGGCGGATCGGCGCGACACTCGAACTTTCTCAAAGTCCCTGTTCTCCCGCTCCTCGCGCGTAGAAAAATGTACATATACGTATGTATATAGTATATATATATATATGTATGTATATATACACATATAGTATATATATAATATATTAATTTCAATATAAATTAAATTTTAATTAATTACGATATATTATATATTAATTAAGATATATTAATATTTATATATATAATACAGTATAGTATAGTGTATATATATAGTATATATATAATATATTAATTTTAATATAAATTAAATTTTAATTAATTAAAATATATTGATATTACAATATATTATACATTAATTAAAATATATTAATATTTATATATATAATACAGTATAGTATAGTATATATATATAACATATTAATTTTAATATAAATTAAATTTTAATTAACTAAAATATATTAATATTACAATATATTATAAATTAATTAAAATATATTAATATTTATATATATGCATAATATAGTACAGTATATATACAGTATATATAATATAATATAGTATACTATATATATATATATATAGAGTGGCAGAGAGAGGGGAAGAAATTCGCTGAAATTCGGTATTTTACCCGGCAACTTTTCAAAATTCCCGCGAGATTTAGCACGGGGGCGATACCGCCCGCCCGGCGCGATAAATTCGTCGGTGGGAATTTATCTAGCGGCTTGGTCACCGATAAATTCGGCTGCGCCGCTGCGATAAATCCTCCTGTTCATCGAGGATTTTATAACACCCGATGACTTCGCGGGGACGTGTTTAGTTTTCGTGGGACGGAGCGGAGCCTCTTTGCTCCGAATCCTATTCGCTGAACATTGAAGATTTCAATGCCCTAAGAGACAAGTCGAACAGCCTCTTCGCCTTGTCGCGTGATCATGCAAAACGCTGTCTCTTCTGCTTCGATTAAATATCGAAGGGAAAAAAGACGAGATGTGAAAACGTGGGGAAACGAATCAGGAAGATCTGTTCGGAAATAAACTCCGTCGCAAATGCAACGCCCGAGCAAGAGGTGAGTGAACGTATCTCTCTTCGTTGAAATTAAAGTGTTCTCGTTCGCGCGGCCGAAGAGAAAAAGTAGAAGAGACGTTGCACCGCGTGGGAGAGAACGTTAAATGGAACAGCGAGCGTATGAAACCCGCTGGCGAAAACATTTGCATCCCGAGCGGCTGGAAACGCCTGACGCGTTTCGCGTTTTTCGGAAAGCCACGGTTTCGACGTTATCGGACGTCGGTAAATAAAAAAAAAAAAATCAAAGCGAGCAGTCGGGTACGTTCGATTTCTCCACGCTCTCTCTCTCTCTCTCTCTCTTTCTCTCTCTGGCTTGTTGTTTCTCTCCCTCCGTTTCATTTTTCACGCGGCCGGTTTTATTTTTAATTTATTTAGCCCTCCTTTGAAGCTAAGCAGCGCCGGGAACATTAGTATGCGCGGGTGTTTCTCTACGGTTTCGCGTTTGAAAAAGGAAAAAAAAAAAAAGGAACGATTTTAATCCTCCAGGACGAGCTACTGAACAGGCTGCGCTGTTTCGCAGGGAGAGGAGAGAAATGAGGACTCGGTGGTTTTTTTGAAAGAAAAAAAAAAGGGAGAGAAAGGAAATGAAGCTGTTTGAAGTAGGGAAGGTACGAGAACTTTTAATGTAAATGAATATAATGAATCTCGAAATAACTTATGTTTCAAACAAACTTCCAGAGGGGACGTGTAATATAGTAATTGTTTCATTTTGCTTTTTCTTTTTTTTTTTTCATTTCAAATAGAATGATACGCGTTCTCGAGCGATTAACGTCGAATAACGGAGCTCGACATTCTTTATAAAATAGTATATCCCCAGTCAGAAATCTTGGGACGAGTACTGTGTTTCTATGATAAAAATAGTACAAATTATAAATTATAAATTGCTACACATAAATATAAATTGTAACAATTGTAACAAAGTATAAATTATAAATTACAATATTTACAATACAAAAGTATAAATTGTATGCACAATATGCAGTGTACAGCATGAATTATTGTATTCGCGATAAATACGATATGATTAAATACGAAAATATATATAATTATATATAATTTAAAATATATATAAAAATATATATAATTAAAAATTAAATTAAAATATATATAATTTATATGTACAACTTCAATGGTGTCTCGATCACCAAATTTGTTTGGGCAAATTTTATTCGAAGTAAAAATAAAAGAATTTGAAAGAACGAATCATTTCACTGATAATCTTGAAAAACACCAAAATTCGTCCATTTATAAAAAAGAAAAAAACAATTACTGTCATATCATAGGCTCCTCTGTACTGAATATAATAAACTCTTCGTTCCGTATTAAATCTTTATTATCTTATCAAAATATTCAATTTAACCTCTTGCGCTGTGATGGCGTGCCACGCACGTCGAGAATTTTTTCTTCCAAAGTTGCAATATATTCTCAGTTTTAACTATATTTAAGTATAAGAGCAAAATAAATAATAAATTCATTGCTTCTCAATAATTTCTATCCAGTGACATCATACCGACGAGTTCAAAAGAAAAAGAAAGCGACGATTTTGTTGTATACGGCTCGGTCACTCGTTATGGTCCGCAATCAGTTGCCAGCGCGAGTGGTTAACCTCTTAAGTCGAGAACTTATTGTTCCAAAATTGCAACATTTTCACAGTTTTAAGTATATTTAAGTATAACACAGGCAAAACAGATAATAAATTTATTACGTCTCAATAATTTCTATCCAGTGACGTCATACCGACGAGTTCAAAAGAAAAAGAAAGCGACGATTTTGTTGTATACGGCTCGGTCACTCGTTATGGTCCGCAATCAGTTGCCAGCGCGAGTGGTTAACCTCTTAAGTCGAGAACTTATTGTTCCAAAATTGCAACATTTTCACAGTTTTAAGTATATTTAAGTATAACACAGGCAAAACAGATAATAAATTTATTACGTCTCAATAATTTCTATCCAGTGACGTCATACCGACGAGTTCAAAAGAAAAAGAAAGCGACGATTTTGTTGTATACGGCTCGGTCACTCGTTATGGTCCGCAATCAGTTGCCAGCGCGAGTGGTTAAAATTTTTGTTATCTCGTTTCAATCTAAGAAAGTACATCCCCGCGAGGAGAAACCTTATCGAAGAACTGACGATACACGTGTTTCACAGTCTTTCGTGATACATCCGATCAATAATGGACCAATTCCCCTGGAAAAACCTAGCGAGCATCGAAGACATTAAACGAAGCAAATACGGCGGAAGGTGCCCAACGCTCCGGATGTTCTAATAAAACACTCGATACTTTGCATGGAGAGAACTTCCATTCGAAACTGTCGTTTCGAATTTCCTCTCTTTCTCTCTCTCTCTCTTTCTCTCTCTCGGAGTGAAACTAACTAGAGCATTCGAAAACAGGATCACTTCACATCGTCGGTGAAACGATGTCAGTGTTGTGACGCACAGCCCAACGAACCCATCGTTTGCGAGTAAAAAAGGACAAAACAAAAAAGAAAAAAATGGCACAGCCTTTTGCAATCTCCAATTTGCAATTAAAACGATCGGCTAACTGGAAACTCCCTTTTATCGCATTAAACGAGCGTTACAAACGTAATAAATGAGCACGATTTCAGTCGAAATGGAAAGTGAACGAGTATTTCTTCGATTGATCTGAACGTATGCAGGTGTGTCTAACATAATCTTGGAATGTCGCATGTTGTGACTGAAAATCACAATTGTACCAACGTACAACGTTTACCAGAGATTATTTCAAATTCTCATTGAATTACACAATTATGCACAAACGAAGTCAAATGACGTGGTCATCTGCGAAAGTTACCAAAAAGTTATTGTTAAACCTAATGAAAGATTATTAACGTAATTCGATACTTTGAACTCGATTTGTTTTCAATGTCGTTGCACGTGCACTTATTTCAAGTTTAAATTAGGTGAATCAATGCACAATTAAATTGCAAAAAATTAAGTTCTTAAATTATAAAAATTATTCAAATCTATCATGAGACACTCTAAACTATCCTATTATTAATCCTGTTCACCCCTTGGAGACTATATATAATTTCAAAGAAAAAAAAAAAAAAAGACTCTACCTGCGCGGAATATATTTTAACATAAAAAGAGAAACGTTCGTTTCCATTATCGGACATAAAATATTTCTTAAAATATTAAAGAAAAGTAATATGTAAATAAATTCTCTGTTACATAGTGGGGCATAAATCATCTCACGATGCAATGAAATTCATTGAGTCACATCTTTAGGTAGTAGTGAAAAAATAATCCCATCGCGCATTGACTGTCAAAAAAAAAGAATGTCGGACAATTTTAAACCGACCTAACCCCAAAGAGTTGAAAGGTTAAAGCGCGATGAACGTTACTCTTACCCGGCGTCCCTTCATCGCCAAGATTCGCCCCTCCGCCGAACCAAAGCGCACTCAAATTGTTTTATCTCGCGCCGTTAAAACGCGACGAGGGCAGAAGCTCGCTCCGCCGCTTCATAATTAACCAAACTTGTTGATGCCACGAGGAGGAGGAGGAGGAAAGCGCGACTCTCTCCCGGTTTTAAGGCGCGAGTCGACGAGCCGTCGTCACTCGTCTTGGTCGCCTTTTTTCTCAGACACGCGAGGGGAACGGGAGTGTGAGAAACGCTTGTCGTCGTTGACAATTAATAGCGGAAGTGAAAGCACCGACTCTCGAACGACCGTCGAGTCAGTCGACTTCTCTCTCCCACTCTCTCTCTCTCTCTCTCTCTCTCTCTCTCTCTCTCTCTCTCTCTCTCTCTCTCTCTCTCTCTCTCTCTCCCCGATCTCTCCCACCTTCCTTTTCCTTCCCCTCCGTTCGTTCTGATCGTACTACCCCTCATACCCCTTGGTACTCCTTCCCGACAAAATGCCAACCCTCTCCACCACGTCCCTCACCTGTGGCTCGTTCCTGCGGCCGCAGGGGCCGCAGGCTGACTCCCCAGGTCGACTGACTGAGCTGACTGTCTCTACGGCTGGCTGGCTCGGCGTAGCTACCCAGCCACTCGACCAGCCAGCCACCTTCCTTCTCTTGCGTGTGTATCGCAGGTCGGCTGGAGTTTACCTGGCGTTACCTGCCAGCCTGCAGCCTCAGTTCACTCACGTCACTTCGAGCAACCGGTTCGCGGAGTCCTCCCGGCTGCGCTCCTACGACTTTAAAAGCCTTGTCTCGAACTTGCTTCCTTTTTGCCTTTGTAATACGCACGTAACCGCCGCGCTCTTCTTCCTTGGCCAACTATCTCACCGGAACCACTCTCTCTTTCTATCTCTTTCTATCTCTCTCTGTCTCTCTCTCTCTCTCTCTCTCTCTCTCTCTCTCTTTCTTTCGTTAACTCCTTCTTCTTTTGCCGCTACTTCTTCGTGTATTCGCATTGACGTATTCATCGGGACCGAGGAAGAGGTACCGCCTCGTGGTGACTCGCTGACTTCGATCAACATGGAACATTAAAACTTGAGAAAGTCGCGTGTTCCGTCCAGTCTCTCGGTTTCACAGTTTGGTTGTTCAGAATATATCGAACGACACGGGGACAGACAGGAGTCTTGAATGTGGACGCTGAAAACTGGACAAGACAGTGAAATGTTGATGGGAGAAGCAGAAGAAGGTATTACCACGGCCAGTGAGAGAAGGGGAGGTACCGGGAGAAGAGGTCGTTACCAATGGCGATCGGTACCAACCATCATCCTCGTTCGACGACACGACCAAGGTATCGGGAATTATCTTTGCTCAGGTATTCAGCTGAAAAATCAATCGTACGTATTTTTCTAATTACGCGACCTCTAAGTCTGTTTACCCGAAGCTATCCGATAGAAAAAAATGTCACGTCAGTTTTCTGGAGTGTATGAACATGCTCGAGGTCGGTGGAAAACTTCTCGAGATCCGACCTCAGTTACCAGTAGCCTTAGAAAATAATCGCGCGATATCGGATTAATCATCATCTCTTATCGGCCAGCATTTTTCCATGTGATTGTTATTACTCGGTAACGATCGTTTCTCGTTCCCGCGTCCAGCAAGCGAAATATCGCGAGCTCTTTATCGATAGGGACGACCGATAGGTGAAGAAATCTATTTCGATTGTGGCGCGAGTAATGAGAGCAAATACATTCTCAACGGTTTCTCTTTCTTACGCCAAGATTTTCATCGGGTCACTGTCCTCGCTACGGTCACCGTTATTTCTCCGGCTCCGACCTCGCCACGAAAAACATCGCTGCGCTCGACGATTACGCAACGAGAATCGAAACGATCACCCGGGAAATGAGTATACGATTCCTACAATCTGTTTGTATTCGCGATGCCTCTCTGGCCTGCCAAGCAGTTCATAGATCAAACGTCGTATACCACGAGTCTCGACGGTTTTCAATGGAGTACTAAGCAACATTCCGCGCAAAGTCGTTAATTACAATCTGTGGTAGGGTGTATCGTGACTAATGAAGAAATCGATAGGGTACGTAAGCGATGTTATTTGCATACGATCACGCGTTAACTTTCACGCGAAGCGTATCCCGGAATGCATAGAACGACGATCTGTTGATTTACCACCTGGCAGGAATTCACCCACGTAACGCGAACGGACACGTTTCTCGGGCAGCGAGAATCTATGTCATGATTTAATATGGTTTCGAAAGTCGCGAGCTACGAGCGCGTTATCCGAGCGCGGTCTCAGGCTTGTATGGTATTTTATTGTTTTCAAGCTGCCGCTCTCTTTCATCATCCACCGTCTACGCTTCTTCTTCCTCGGTAATCATCCGCGCTCCCCCCTTTCTTCTTCTTCACTGTCTCATTTTCTCGCCCCAAATTATCGTCGCCATTACGGCGAAATCTTCTCGAGTCTTTTTGTCGTGGCTTCCAAGCAGTCTCCTCCTCGGTCCAACCTTTTTCTTTTTTACGTCGACACGGCTCTCCTCTCTCTCTTTTCGTCTCTCTCTTCCTGGTCACTTTCTCTTTTCTTCTTCGTTCACGATGACGACGACGAAGCTCAATGACGATATAATAGCGGAAAAGAAAATCGGAGTTTCCAACATTGGCATTCCATCTGATTGCACCGAGAAGGTGTGCCATCCGTTGGTGTCGCGTTGGTCCACCGTGTCCACGCGATCGTCGACGTTTTGTAAGCGTTACGCAATGAACGACGGAAAATAACTACGAGCAAGGAACGTGCGCTGCTGTTTGACGAAGGTCAGTAAAGAAACGCAACAAAAGCGTGTAATGCAATAAACAGAACGCGTGACCGTCGGACGAGAGAAAATGCACGCTAACGCTTCGTCTGCATATTCCACGACCGTTATTATCGTCCACGTTCGATTCCGTGTCATGTATTTTTCCCTCTCCGCTCTGTCACTATGTTTCTCTCTCTCTCTCTCTCTCTCTCTCTCTCTCTCTCTCTCTCTCTCTCTCTCTCTCTGTCGAATCGGCTGAATCACGTGTCATCGATTCAATTCGAGCGTCAATCAGGAAACGTGGAGGAACGAGCGGCAAATCGCGACTCTCTCGCCCAAGACGCACTGAGATCGCGACGAAAGAGAGAGAGGGAGAGAAATTCGTGATCGACAATTGACCTATTTGAGGAGAACCGCAAAATTTAGACTGTGTGTGGCACCGGTCATGTCCGGTCTGTTATTTCTTCTAAAGCAAACTAACTTCCATTGGGAAATTGTTAGATCGAAACGGTCAATTTAGCGGAGAAGAGTCGCAAATTGATTTGCTTCGTACGCGAATAGAAACGAGAATATCGAGTTACGAGAGACTACGCGTTTGACGAGTAGCTAGAATCTCGTGAAAAGTTCCTCCTCCCCATCGGGCAAAACATCGAACGGAAAGCCAGGATACTCTCTTGGGAACGGGTTGAAAGATAGGGGTACCAAGTGAAACCGGCAGTTTTCTAACCGTATAACCAGTTTCGAACACGTATTTATTACAGCTTTTCCTTATTTGCTTTCAGTCACGGGAACCGATCTTCGTTATGAACCGCCTGATGAACCGCATACCGAACCTTTAGTTTTGTCTCGGCCGTGTACGATCGTGGACGCCGCGGTTGGAATATTCGTTAATTAAGTGATCATCAGGTCACGAGGAGAAACGATTGAAGCAACTATTGAGCAGACGTGGTAAATCGTTGTCTATCTACGAACGATGATGCAGAAAGCGTTCGAAAGTCATAGACCTAACGAGGAAACGTTGTAAATCATCGCGTATCTGCGAAACCGAGAAAAATCGTAAACGAGGAAAAAAGAAAATCGCTCGAAAACTATCGATAACGCCACGCGTTATAACGTGACACACTTCGTTGCGTTCTCCTTGGTACGAGACGATAGCACGTCTCTCGAAGTCAATAAAAATTATCTCTCGCAGTTCCTAGTTTCTTACGGTTTTGCAGCGGGCAAGCCGCGGTAAAAAGAGTCTCTCTCTCTCTCTCTCTCTCTCTCTCGTCGAAATACGGGCCTGTCCGATTGTAATTGCCACGTTTCGCCTGTAGACACGACGCGGTAGACGATACGAAGGTAGTTTAGAGACATTGTCGGGGAGAGACTATTATTTTCCATGGCATGTCCCGATGTTTCGAAGCCAGGCGTGAGAACCGGAATGATAGCATGACCGGAAGAGCGGCTTGAGAACTCAGGAGACTCGCAGATAGTCGTTGAAGAATCGCAGGTATATATGGCGCGCTGAGAAGATTTGAATCGTGAGAACGAGACGGGAAAACAGACGGCAGCCGGGTTCCCTTGCATACCACGACGTTCCATCTTTATAATAAATCAGCGGAGGCCGTTCTCTGATCGAATTAACGCTTGTAAATGAAGCCGCGAAACGGCAGTACCAGCGTCACGCCACAGGAGGAGGATAGGACGCGCGAAATGAAAAGGAAAAATCGTACAATAGGAAAGCGTCCGGTCGTACGACCGGCTTCGTGCGCGGCTTCTGGCAATCTCTCTCTCTCTCTAAACCCGTAATAAGTTTCACAATGAACTTTCCTGGACCATTCATAATCGGTTGTTTAACGCAGTGACAGTGCGTTATCCGTTGTGTGCCACGTTGTCTGCTCTCTATTCGAACTAGTGGTAACCGTGGGAAATTGCGACGGTAGCGTAGAACGAAACGAACGAGAAAAAGAAGAGGCAAACGGATAGAGAGAAAGAGATTAGAAGAAAAGACGAAGCTCATCGAATTCGAGAGAAAGAACGATCGTTAGAGCGCGACGGAGGTGGTAAATTGAAAATCCGTAGAGGGCAAGGAGAAGAGAAACGGTGGGAAATCGGTGGAATCGAAGGACGAAGGAGAGCGCTTGGCGAACGCTTGGCGAACAAATCGTGGCAAGCCGCGGCGAGATACAGCGGACACGGCTTCCGGGAAGGATCGTTGTTCCGTGACGGAAGAAGCAAAAAAAGAGAAAGAAACGATCGACAATGCCTCGGCCATGAATTATCCGCGAAGAATCCGTTTCTTTTTCCGCCGGTTCTTACGTTCGTCGCCCGACGATTCGCGAACACTCATTTTTACAAGCTCGTTAATACAATGTATTTACCTTGCACGAGAGAGAACTGGCGAGTCGAACGAAGCTTGAATATCGTTCGAAACGCACAATCAAATTGGCCATTGACCCACGTTGTTTCGTCACGCCTCGCGGATTTCATCGTTTATTTCACGTTATAGCGGATACGAGATTACGACTGCAGCTTGGATTCTGTAAATGGCACTGGAAGAATTCACGGGGGATTTAAGAAACGGGCCCGTGGAGCTCCCGTGTCATACACAGCGTCTGGCTACACAGCGCAACGCGATCAGCTCGAGGAAAATCATTCTCAAGAACTGGAAACGATCAATTTTGAAATGTCAAACCCGATCCCGTTCGGCTCGGAAGGTAATTGGTGTCACGATTCCCCGCGAAACAACCGGTGAATACCCGCGAAGAACCCGGAAATCGTCGACGCGTTTACGTAACCAATATCAACGAGCTTGGCGAACACGGCGAGAGGAATCAAGAGAGAGACGGGGAGAAAGACAAGAGATCGTCGATGCTCGGTATGGAACGTGGCTCGCGTTCCTCTCGCCAGCAGTAAGAAGCTCTCCAGCTTCGAAGTTGGAATCGTGAATCAGCACCGTGATAGCTACTCGTTCCGCCGCGGAACGCCTAAGGGACGCGCAAAAACCGCGAAAAGAGACTTTTTAACGATAACGCTTTTACGTTCGTGCCTGATTTCTCGGGCTACGGCCTCGTCTGCCTGCACGTGGTACACGAAAGCTTCGCTGGCTCTTTTCGCGTTGACTTGGCAACAAGCGGCGACCTTCCCCGATGAAAAGGCAACGCGACCGCGAACGATGTATAGAGGGACGCGAGGCAGAAGCGTACGTTTGTCGAGCGAGAAATGGCTGTCCACGTGGAAGAGAGGGTCGGGGAGAGCGCGTACCTAACCGGAAATACAGCCCGTACTGGCAAAAGAAGAAAGTGTCGGAGAGAAAAAAGCAAAGACGGCCAGGGTCTCTCTGCGTGGATCGATTCGCGACGCGACTCGACGCGGAACACCTGTCGCACGAGCCGACCAAGTAAGTTCACACACGTCCCTTTTCATTGTCCGCGGCGAAAAGCCGAAGAAACGCACGAGGAATATCATTTGAATCCTGTTCTCGACGCGTCATCCTGTTAACGGCGACTGGCTAGTAAGCGTGTAAGATGGAGTTTAGACGAGTCCGAAGCGACCGTACAAGAGGGGGATGACGAGGAATTTTGTCGAAGGATTCTTTTAAAGTTGGTACGCGCGGGTAAAAATAAAGTGCGTCGATTCATACGTATAGTTACCTATTCTTTTCTCTCAAAGTTTTCGAGAATAAATTTGGTTCTCAATCGTTTCTGAATCGGATCCCAACAGGATGGATCAGTGAAAATTTGCGTTGAAATTTCTGCTACGTATAGTATAAGGAATTTGTCGCCGATAACCAACGGATCGTAATGACTAGGCTTGATTACCTGTTGCATCACACCTGTTGCTGTTTGTGCGGGAACCACGTGACGACAATGGTCGTGAAAAGATTTTCTCATTGTGTTCACGAGGCTTGTATCGATCGCATGGACAAGCCCGGGCGGCCGATGCCATCGTTACACACCGTCTGCTGAAAGCGGCCAAACAATATATCACAATTATATCCACTATCTCCTGTGTGCATACACGCATGAAATCATAGGGGTGACGCACGGAACGATACTCGTAATGCAAATTGTTTCCGTATCGTAGATCAAAGATCCCGAGAGAACCGAGAAGCGGGTGGACAATACGGATAACACACATCGATTTTACCGCCGATTTTCTAAAGCGAAGTTAGGGTAAGCCAAAGTTATCGCCACGCAGGTGATGTCGTTATCTTTTTCGTAAAGTTACACGCGTTTGCGGTATCTTCATCGTGAATCATGGATACTGCGTTCTTTTCTATTTTTATATGTCAATGCTGGTAAGCTGACTCAACTGTTACACATTTTTCCAGGTACGAATACTTTTTCACGGAAACCTAGGATTGCAGATTCGCGGCTCCACCGCGAAGGATCTTCAATCCTTTTCCTTCGGAGGGAATATTCTCGATGCCCGGACGTCGATAAAGCACCTCGCCGTTTGATCGTGCTCGCGTCCTCGCAGGAATCTCCCGATCTCATTGTTCGTGAGCAGCAGGGCAGAAAGCAGCGCTTCCGGTTTCAGGTTGACTCGAAGCACACAGACGAACCGGGCACAGGGCCCTTGTTGCATCCTGATCGTCCAGCTAAACACCTGCACCACATTTTACGGGTAAAAGGATCAAGGTCAAAGAGAAACACTCAACCAGGTTATCCGTTACATCCTTCTTCCCGAGACGCAATTCGTCGTAACGTTACGATCGCGTGTTTTTTTTTTTTTTTTTTTTTTTTACAGTTCTCCGACGTGTATGTACGTTGTTATGCAACGACGGAACCGAAGTCGAATAATTGGAGCCGATTCCACGAAAAGATGAAGGAGAGGGGAGAAATTGCACCGCTGTGAACCGCTTGTCGCTGCGTTCGAACGTGAGTACGAGGCTGTTCTTGCCGTATCTCTTTCTCACTTTTTCACTTCTTCAACCGCCGTACGACATATGACGAAAGAAAATCACGTCGAGCGATAATTTGGTAGTAACGTCAAGTAATTACATTTACAGCCACGCACCACCACCCCGCCATTAGGTGTACACCGGTCGACGGGAAAACTGTCGTGACACCGGAAGCCGGCGAACGCACCGCGGAACCGGAAGTCGCCGTGGGACCGCACGGATGCTTGAAAATATCGCGTACTACCTTCGTGTTCCATGGGAACTGCCAACTTGACACGCACATGCATATAAGCGGCCGCGTACAGTGCACATCGCGTGTAATACCTGTTAGCGTTATACGATACAGGTAATCTTCGAGGATACTCGTTCGTGATTCTACCACAAACCGATCTCTTTCTGGCAACCGTAAATGCGCGGTCACTTGTACGCACACTTACCGCGTTGTTACGTTATGTTACGGGCATTGGATAAAATAGGATATTGATCGTCGATGATTCAAATTAGCTAGTCACGAACGTGCCCATCCGCTTCCGAGTACGTGTGCAACCCACACACGACTCGCACGCCCATGCCCACACCATCGGAGGATGGTTAACTTTATGATTCATGAAATTTGTCTTTATGGTTAAGTGAGTAACACCGTCGGTTCCATAACAATAGGGAAAGGTGGACGACAGACGAGTCCCTCTTTTGTCCGAGTCAACATGAACGTGTAAAGTCTGCGCGCATCGACACGAATAACATTTTATCACGTACGAGGTTAACGTGTCATTTGCTTCGTGGCCTTTCGCCACGATCGTTTCGATGGATCAAATCGATATATTGAAACGTAAAACATGTATTAAATAGAAGGCATAAGATACCTGTTCCTTCGAGCGTGAAATAACGTTTGTCGCGATATTCACGATCGCATCGTTCCTCAGACGAAGAATACGCCGTCTTTGATTCGAATCCAGAAGTCGTAGGCGAGCACGAACGTCATTGAAGTTTGCAACTTCCTCGTCCTTGACGGGCGAACGATATTTCCGTGGGCTGAAAAAACGAATTGACCGCTCTTCCGTGTCAGCGTCGATGTTTGGACAGTAGGAAACTACCTTTTCGTCGAAAAGTCACACAGTGTCGTCGCAAGAAGTGTCCAGATGCTTCGTCAATATATCAAATGTAAAAATAATCGAGAGAATCATAACGCTGTCCCGCTAACGCGTCTCGTCTTTCCGACGTTGAAAGACTCGAGCATTTCTATGTACTCTCTATTTTATTCGTCTCCGAATCCTCTCAGGTACATTCGCTTTTTAACTAATCGGCAATAAAGAAGATAAATGTCGATGCGTGTCGTAGAGATCAGACGCTCGTAGAGAACACAAATCGCCGACTTTATTGCCGATCCTCCGGTACGAAATCGGGAATTACACTAGGAAAAAACCTGTGACCATCGCGTCTGACTAAAAATTGTTCGCCTCTGAGAAGAGGAAAGATGCGCAGTTCGCTATCTCTGTGCAGTTCTTCTTCGGAGATCGTTTAATTGAATTCGACATGGCGTCGACAGTTCCCAAGATCGCGCATGTATTAAAACGACTGACAGAGAAAGACATACATGCGAAGTTTTTATAAAGAATACAACGATACTCGCAGAGACGCAGGGAAGAGCCTAATTAGAGACCTTTGGCAACGAATGTGCCTATAAAATAGATTCCCGGAAGCCATTATTTTCATTTTGGTTATTAACGACAGCCAACGCAAGAGCGAAAACCACAGTGGCAGATCATCCTCTGGACACGATAACGAATAATAATAACGATCGTTGCGCCGATACGAGAGCGATGCGATTCGATTCGACGCAGAGTTTCCGACAAATCGATCGTCTTTACACGGTCAGGTATTATTACACAATCGATCGAGCGTTTCGCGATATTTACTGTAAATCGTACTGGCTTGCCGATAACGCGTCGCTGCATTATTATTAGAAACGTAAATATTAAAGTACCGGCATCATCGTTATTTATAGGCTATTGCACGTTATTTGTAACAAGAACTACAAATTCGTATCGTATCTCTCTCCGTGGGATTATACTTGTCCTCCGTCAAGGCTAGTCGACATTGGCGAGTCGGTCCAATTTCGGGGGCACGCCTACCGAAGGAAAAGCGCGTATTCTCTCGTGAAATCAACGACGGTCATTTTACACAAAGATGTAACACGCGCCATCTGAGATTTGGAAAAATCGATGACGAATCGCGACAGCCGATAGAAGTCTTCCATCGTCGCTGGTGTTCAACATCCACGGCGAAATGCGTCTGGACGATGGCCAAATTCAAAAATAAGCCAAATTTCGTCGGATTTGCAGATCGTCCATGATCGTGCCTGGCATCCTCCTTGCACCATCGAGTGTACACGCATAACCCACATCCTCCAAACGTATCGTTCCTCAATCGCCTAGGATACATTTTCAATGTTCCGAGAATCGTCACTATTTCCGTGCAGTCGGCGTTGTCCCACGCTCGATCGCATCCCCTTTGAAATAAAAGACACGTTCCTCGTAAAAAAAAGAAACATGACAGGCTTCTTGCGTAAAAGTTCTGCGACAACTGTCTCGTCCTCCTACTCGCGTCGCGAGTGATTCACACGATCGATTTAAGAAAGTCCGCAAGCCTGTTCGAATCCATCGATCCATCTGCCGAGCGTCGAAGAAAAGAACGACGAGATCGATCTCTTTTATAATCCGCATCGCGTTGACGCAACCGCGTAACTGGTCCTACGATGATATCGTTCCGCGGCCCGTATTTTTAAATGCCGCCTTTTATCTTTCGCAGCCGGCCGCGGATCTTCCTCGATCGCCGCCTATAAATCACTCCGCTCTCTCGTTGAAGAGAGAAAGAAGGAGAGAGATGAAGGAGAGAGAAATCCGAGAGGCTACGAGAGAGAGATGCGCTCTCAGTGAGAGTTCTCCCAATGGTGGACACCGGAGGTGGGAGAGAAACGTGGTGAAAAGGGATGGAGGGGCGAAGGGGCGGGAGGGGGGGAGGCAAGAGAAGGATAGTCTTTTGAGACCCCTCGGTGACCAGTTTAGTTCTGCTTGGCATTCGAACCGCGTCAGAGATTAGGTGACAGAAGACAAGCTAGGACTCGCGCACACTTCTCGATCTAGGATCCGTTCGGAGCATGGTTCCTGGAGATCGATCGTGATTGACAGTTCGCGATCACGCGGCAGTAAAGTGTCTGTGAGCTAGTTACCGCGGACTCACTAAGCGTCGATCAAGCGCTAATTATTTATTCTTTTCTCTCGGGAAGCTGTCGCAAACTGTCGAATGTCAGCTGATCGAGTCAAAGTGGAAGAAGACAGTGTTTGCGCAAAATCGACACGAGGACGTCGCTGAACGGATATCATATTTCTCTTCCGTGTTCTATCAGAGAGCATCAAAGATGACCACGGTCGTGCTGCGATCGTTACGGCACACGCAACACGTGCACTCCGTTTAAATCAACAAACGTCAGGCGGCTACGTAAAAACGAGTTGCATACATTGACGAGGGGGAAACGAGGAAACTGCAGGAACTCTCTTCTCCCCCTCCCTCTCCCTATACCCCTCTCTTTCTCTCTGTTTCTCTCTCGTTAACACGGAACACGGTGTACACTTGCCGTAAATGACACTTGTGAAATCAACGCACACATTTTCACCGCTTCGAGCGAGCAACTGTAGAAAAGAAGGTCGTTGACAGCTAACGCGGTGTGATAAATGTACGACTGCATCCTTCGGTGTTTCCTTTGCTACCGCGAGTGTTTTTTCTAAAAGGAACACTCCATTTCTCGCTTTCGCCTCGGTTCGCGGCCCGATTTATACGCTTGTCACGCGTGAAAATCAAATTCTCGCGTCCCCGATTTCGCGGCTCGTGGCTCGTTAATTTGGCGAGGAACACTGGAAACCGTCACAAAGAATCACAAGAAACAGATATGAGGTCGGCCGGTCGTCACACGATCTAAGAATATCGCGCGAGTGGATCGTTGAACTTCGCTTCCTTTCTTTCCACGTGTCCACCGGCCGCAGAGAGAAATAAATCAGCAACTTTCACCAAACGCCCGTCGACAACAGTAACTCGCGAAACATGCTGGAAGACACGACGTCTGACGAAGAGGGATCGCAGGAGGACTCGCCGCGATATGACATTGACAATCTGGAAATCATCAAAACCATAGGTGAGCCCCACGAGTCCCATCGATTTCGGTAGCAACTCGTGCCGTTCGTTGGAAAACTTTCTATTCGTCTGTATGTCGATACTTGAGCAAAATCCTGTTCAGCTACTATATATAGAAATTCGTTGAACCCGTAACTTTTCCTTCAGCTACGAGACTAGCGGATCAAATTGGATAGCGTGCCATTGTTGGATTAATCGGTAGTCGCTAACAGATTTGTTAAAATCAATTGGAAACGGAAATGTTAGTCAGTGTTACGCACTGTTGACTCTCCGAGCGAGAAAATATCAGAGACGAGGCGAACCACCCTCGGAGTGGAGGAAGTGGGCCACTGAAGAGTGAGAGGCCACCGAGTGTATATTTAACTGCTCGTTAAGTTCAAGTTACACGGGATCAGTGAAATGCAGGTGTTTTTCACTGTAGCTGATTTTTTCACTCTTTCGTCTCTTGTGCAACTGTTCTTCGAACGATTAAGATTGTCAGATCCGGGAAGGAGGACCTGAGGACGTCACGTTGCACGATGGAACAGCGTGGACATTCGCAATGTCACGTTATCCTAACTTCCGCGTGAAGTTTGCATAATAAACAGAATGTCCAAGTTTTAATCATCAAATTTGACCACGACAGTAGAATGACCACGTGATCTAACATGTGCAAAAACAACGACTGTCGGCTCCTTATTGTCCCATTTTCTTCGAACACTGTTGGATTATACAGGTAAAGCAGCGGCTGCACACGTGTAAACGAAGATCGATCAGAACAGATGTGCAAGCTGTTTCTTCAGAGACGTAGAACAAGTTTTGGACGCACACCAAAATCCTCTCTCGAGTGTCGGTACGCTCGAAAAAAAAAAAAAAAAGAAAAAACAACGCGTCGAGGAGAAGCGTCTGGCGCGCGTAATTCGAGCAAAGTGGCCACTCGTGTGATGAATGAACGGCGTTACCTGAAACATTAACCTTTTCCGATCTGATCTATTTCCACTCGGCGACTTCCTTTTTAACCGGAGATGGTCCGATCATCCGTCACACAGATTTTCCACGTGTTAAAATCTAATTATGTGATTGGAAAATCATACTAGTACAACTCCGATCGTACCAGAATTTCACAGCTGATCGATAGAACAGGCTATTTCTCGCTGTTGATTTTATTTTTTTGTGCCGTGAAAAGAGAGTTTCGGAGGCGATCGATTGCGCAAATATCGCGATATTTAAAGCGCCGTTTCCGTCAGAGACCGCTCGTCGTTCCATCATTGACACCTGTTCTCAGCTGTCGCTGGCAGTCACCGCGATCGTTTCACGGAGCGTAGAACACGATTTCGCCCCTTATTCGCGCTGTCTGCCAATTTTGTCTGCATTTATAATAACGCCTCTCTGTATGTAAAACGCTCGTCCGTGATGAGAACACCTCGAACCACGCAATTTGCCGGTTAATTTCGGCACGCACCCGCGACCCGGCGCGGCGGCCATCGCTGTTCCGTTAATTGGTCGCGGTACGTTGAGCAGACCAACTTTAGTCACCTGCATTCGTGGGAAAGTGCATTAAACAGACCGTGGACACGGATTATGCGACTAGAGAGAGCGTTGATAATTACCCACTGCCTCGTACGATCAATAATACGTGTACCATTGTTACTTTGAACAAAAAGCAAATGAATAATTAACAACTCACCGCTTGACGTGTGTTTTTGATCGTATTTACATCGATAACCTCGACTATTGAAAGACAAATACTTTGTTACACGTGGAGAGACAAGTTAAGGTGTTCTTTTAATTTCAGGTACCGGCACCTTTGGCAGAGTGGTGCTATGCAGGCATCAAGGTACTCCTCTGGCCTTAAAAATCCTCTCAATGGTAGACGTGATCAGATTGAAGCAAGTGGAACACGCACGGAACGAGATCACCGTGTTGAAAGAGGTCAACCATCCCTTCATCGTGAACATGTAAGTCGAATTTGCTTTCTCCTTTCCTTTCTCCTGATCGCTGACGAACTGTAACATTGTTACAATCGAAAATTGTTCGCTAACAATGCGAGAAAGCATTCTTGGTGCGATCAAGAAAGTTGAAAGAAAGCATACTTAATGTGTAATAATTCTCGTCCAATTAAATACGAAGAAGACACAAGGAAAATCGTTCATATTTTTAAGATCAGCTTGGTTTCAGGCTCTGGAGCGGAAGGGACGAGGCGAGAGTGTACATGTTGTTAGAATTCGTCGCCGGTGGCGAGCTTTTCTCTTATTTGAGATCAGCTGGCCGATTTTCCGGGCCCACCAGCTGCTTCTACGCGGCAGAAATTGTTTGTGCCTTGGAATACTTACACAGCAAACACATAGTTTATAGAGACTTGAAGCCTGAAAACCTTTTGTTGGATAGTCAGGGACACCTGAAGATCACAGACTTCGGTTTCTCCAAGAAGCTCACAGACAGGTAACGTTATCTCTAAGCTGTGTAAATTCTAGTGCAACGATAATCTATCTCTGAACACAAAGGCAAATTGGATCTAAGCAAATTTAGGCATTTTACGGATTTTGTGTGACCTAATCTCTATTGAAGGGACAGATATTAATGATACAATTATCATAACAGACTAAATGTCTTAGCATTCTTCGAGTTTCATTAATTTTCAAGTAATCGGCGAGAATGCATGCGACCTCCAAAATTCCCACATTCCGTTTTGATTTCAAAAGATGTAGTTGTCTTTAAAATTCAAATGATTAGAAAAAGAACGGCAAGGAGATTTTGTAATTGAACGTGCAAGCGTGAAAAAGATCCTACACAACGAATAATTTAATCAACTAGTAACTAAATTACCAACACAAGTATCATATGCAGCCAATTTATCAAACTGGCATCACTCATCTATATGAATTGAAATATTCCATATACTATTAATTGCTTAATGCATTATTTATTTCCAGCATCTATTTAGATCTAGATAGGCTTCTCTTCTCGTATCTAGACATCGATAATTGCAACGTGAATGGAAAATTTATTGACAACTGCACGCGATATAACGCTTCATTTCCTGGAGAATAATTATTCTAAATGACGGTCGTATTATAGGACATGGACTTTATGCGGAACGCCCGAGTATTTGGCGCCAGAAATAATTCAGAGCAAAGGGCACAATAAGGCTGTAGACTGGTGGGCGCTCGGTGTTCTCATTTACGAAATGTTGGCTGGCTTTCCACCATTTTTTGACGACAATCCCTTTGGCATCTACGAGAAGATATTAAGCGGCAGGATAGAATGGCCAAAGCATATGGATCCGATTGCCAAGGATCTGATCAAGAAGCTTCTGATCGCAGATCGAACGAAGAGGCTAGGGAACATGAGACAGGGTGCTGATGACGTGAAGAGACATCGTTGGTTCAAATTAGTCGAATGGCCATTGGTAATTTGTTAATCAATTTCACGAATATATCAAGAGCATGAAAAAGAATATAAAATAGTACGAAATTAGAAGGTTTTGTAAGCAAGCCAGATATACGCTATTCTACGCTATACAACACCTTCTCTCGCTCTGACAATAAATTCTCTACCGAGTTTTACATTATTTTGAATTGTACTTTCTCTCTCTCTCTCTCTCTCATACTCTTGAAACTACGTACAATCTCCAACATAAGACAAGCAAGTACATGCATATGCATAAACTGTACCTGAGCTATTCTATTTTCTTACAAAAACTTCTATTTTCTGGTAAATAAACTAAAGTAGATTTTACATTATCCTTTTAAATAGGTGCCGCAGAGAGCTCTAACACCGCCAATAAGACCACAAGTGACAGCACCAGGTGATCCAAGCTGTTTCGACGATTATCCGGAGATCGACTGGCGATCCCAGCCTCCCTTGCCTCCGGAACAACTGGCTCTCTTTCAAGATTTCTGAAAGAAACGTCATGGACAGTCGTTCGAACGTTCGAATCGTGCCAGGCATTCATTGATTCAAATTCGTTCGAGGAACTTCCTTGTCGAGATTTAGGATCGTCGAGTTAACAGCACTGTGATGTGTATAAAGTTTCGCTCACGTTTCAAGCGATAGTACCTCCTTATTTTGTACATAGCAGTCTCGTTTTGTATCATCTCATTGTGCATCTCGTTTATTTATTTGTACCGTAGAGAGTATATTAGGCATTTTTGTTCATTGTTTTATATTGTAAATAAAACGGAAGGTATGAAAAGGAAAGAAAAGTGTAACGCGATGGAAAAAGAGTAGCAGTCTCGAAACAAATGCATCTCATGGGATGAAATCATTCACGAATGTGTGTTATTCTAATACGAATAACAGAAACAATTATAATTTTGTAAGATGCTACGTGTAAAATATTGTAATGACGTATCGTGCAACAAAAGAGAATTAAATCATGAATTTTTTAAATTTCAACTATTTGTTATTTTAAAATAATATGTATCGTTGTTTGAACCTTGAACTTTTAGTATTCTGGTGTGTCATCAGTTGCGACGAAATCAGCACACACGCTACTCACATCGTATTAAATTTTCAGAGTTAATGAATAATTTATATCAGTGGCAGACACGCGACCTTGTCGTGCTATAAAAACATAGTATTCCCCTCTTAAAAAAAAGTCAGTATCGTTTCACGAACAATGTTGACACCACATAATTTAAACCGTGAAAATATCACGACAACAATGTCCAGAAGATTCAACAATCAAAATCACGATTTTCTGCGTTTCAACACAAAATTGCGTAGAGACGCAGTTAATAAAATTAGCGTGATTAATATCAACTCAGACTCCAAGAAGAACGTAACCAACTCACCAAAGAAAGAAGAGAAGATTCCAACAGTACGAGAAATTCTAGAAACATATTTGGAGAACACTTCCATTCACGGTTTGCAATATTTCGGTAAAACGAACGTAAATGTCGGAATTCTTGGGAAAATCCTGTGGACCTCTACCATAGTCATTTGTTTCGTCTGTACGTGTGATTATTATCTGAAAAATATACACACGATTATGGACGCGTCTGGTTTCAGGTTTAAGCTTGATGGTGATACAATTTTTACACCGTTACAACGAGAATCCGACCAACACGTACGTAAAATCCTTCGACCAGCCAATATTCGAAGCGCCGTTTCCCGCTGTAACCATCTGTCCATTGATGCCAATTCCTTTGAAGAAAAGTTTGGCTATTTTGGAGAACTCCGTGTTGCCTAAGAACGTGAGCAGGGAAATTGCTCTAGAGATTTTAACGTGAGTATATGAAGAATATCAAGAATTATCGAGACGTGTAAGACAGAGTGAAATAATTATTAAAATTCAATATAGTTATGGACACTTTATAACTGCTCCGTACACCGCTCAAAAGTTCAAAGAAATGGACAAATTAAAAGCATTTCTGGACGCCAATAAATGGAGCACGGCGGAATTTGTGAAAAATCTAATCAATTGCGAGGATATTTTCGAATCGTGTTGGTGGAGCATGGAACGCATAGACTGTGCCAAATCCATCAAGCCATCGTATACTTCTTATGGATTATGTTGTTCCTTTAATTATTTCCTCGACAATTATGTAAAATCCCCGAAGCAAGTATCTCGATTGTATTCCAATAATTTGTGAAATTATTGTACTGTAACGTAATTATGATGATTTCTTACGATATAAAGGCAGAGGCAAAGTCAACAAACGCAGAGGCCTCTGGCATCCGCCGATTTTGGTTTATGGAGCGGTTTAAAACTCGTGATCAACAAAGAAGTACTGACGTTCACTTCAGACGATAATACACGTAATTTCACGAGACTCATGAATAATAATGGTATAGAGGTACAAAAAAAAAAAATAATCAATTGCAAATCGAATTACAAGATATTAATCTACGAACACATATCGCTCGTTTTTACCTTTTTAGGTATTGATACATCATAGAATGGGTTTTCCGGGGCTTAATACTGATGTGTACACGGTGCAAGCGAATCATGAGTTACAGGTGATGCATTCGATGTAAAAGAAGCAAACGTATAGAAAAATATCGTTTTTTCAAATTACCATTGCAGATCGCTGTGAAACCGCAATACATTAAGAAACCGGAAGGACTTCAGCATCGTAATAAGGAGAAGCAATTAGTTCCCATATGCATTGCGGAACATCAAAACACTTTAGAATACTTCTCTATCTATCAATACTCAAATTGTTACGCGAATTGTAGGATCAAGGCCATGATCCAAATGTGCGGTTGCTTGCCATTCATCTACGACAACATAGCCGAATCCTACAACATCCCGGTAAACAGTCTTCTATCGTAAAACAGACAGCAACATATACACACTTACAACACGAATTGCAACATTATAATTCGTTCGATTTTCAGCGATGTGAGATAGAACGTCTGCCTTGCATCAAGGAGAATGCAAAATTGATAGGCATCGTGAAAGATATCAAAAACAAGAATATTACTTGCTTATGCAGGACTCCGTGCGAAAACATAGACTACGACGGATACCCAAACTTAATATCTCTAGCGAAATCCAGCTCCTCGTAAGTTCGACTACCTAATTAATTTATCAACTGAATCTTAATTTAAAGAAACGTTAATTCTTTCCATTTCGAACGCATTTATATTCAGCAATACGTCAGACAAGAGAGCTATAGTTAGAGTCTACATGTATTCGCAATCCTACGAAGTACTGTTAACCCTATCAGCCGCTGACGAAACTTATCTCTTAGGTATTTTTAGTTTAAACATTCTTGTAATCCTATCGTCGGAGTAAGCTCCTTTGGAAAAAAGAAACAAATATATATTATGTCTCAGCATCGGTCGGTGGAATCTTCAGCTTGTTCCTTGGCTGCAGCTTCCTCAGCGTCGTGGAGATCGTTTACTACATTTACCTGGGTTGTTGCGCATTTTTCGCACGCAAGAGGCTCGAGGCTCAAACACGCCGGACAACCAACGAGTATTTCATAAATGGCCGTCGACGTGTTTATTAAATCTCAATAAAACTCGTGAACAGATCCAGCAACGTTGCCTTTCTCTCTCCGTACGAATTCCTCCCCGTATCGACAATATGGGTTATCGTTCTTTCTCCTTCCCCCGGAGAGCAACAGGCTGATAATTTGATTGAACAACTCGTTACACGGGTTCAGCACACGCGGTCTATTGTGTAATTCAGGCCAGTACACGCAGTCAACAAGAATCTGGAGCAATTAGATCTATTTCGAGCGATTACTGGAACGCCAACGGAGGCAACGTTTACCATCCGCCGGCCAGTAAAAATATTTGCCACGCTGTGTTTCCGCTTTGAAGTTCCATCCTCCTGGTTATGTCACTCGGAGAGAATCTTCAACCAACAGATCCAGGAACTACGAATTCATCTAGCGTACGAGCTTAATTACTACATATCACGGTCCAGCGCACTTGTTTCGACCCGTGTCGAAAGCGGAAGTCATGCTGTCTGCCGGTGTAATTCATTTTCGTCGTGTAACACGTTTGTAGTAATACGTTTTGCAAAGCGATCTGGATCGGCCATAGAAAATTTCTCCGTGAAATTATACGACGACAGATGAGTAAATGTACGTTTATTCGATGGCGCGTAGCGGAGGAACAAGAAAAGAAATCGAATCGAAGCTTCGTCATAACGGAAGAAAGGTTCCTCATGGCGGGATTCTATTTATAAGTAAAAATATTCAAGACGCTCGTAATCGAAGGCAGAATCGGTAATACGATCCACGACGAAAAGTTGCGTAATAACCGTGAAAATTCGTCGGCATCGCCATCCACTTGCGTCTATACCGTAGAAATATTCAGGATAGAGGAGATGTGTTCGTATCGTCTATTTTCGGAAGTGCTATCGAAAATACTGATTTAGTTCTGTATACGTCCGGTCGTAAGTATACCGACGAAAAGAGCTGGAACCATCGGTCGCTATTTTCGACTAAACACCCACGTATTTCTTAACCACCGAATGTATACCCCGAGATGTTCCCTATCTTCGCCGCGAACATTTGCTGTTTCTCCTTCGGTTTTTATTTGATTTTCAACGTCTACAAAGATCGAGTCGTCGTCGAACAAACACTCTTCCACGTTTATTGCCAGCCTCGATAGATCGTCTCCGCACGGTGTAATTTTTCAAATTTACGATAAAAGTTTACATGGGTCTCTTTGATCATCCTACTCGGTACAGTCACGCCCCTGTTTCTGATGAAACTACGTTATTTTTGATCACTACTTTTATTAGAAATAGGACTATCTCTTGACGTCCGGTTATCGTGCTCGTGAAATACATAAAATCGTGGGGGGAAAGGGTGGACGAACATAAAACTCATGGAAAACGTTGAAACAGTTTAAATGAATTACACTTGTTTCGTTCATTTTGAAATGGATTTTACGCGGAGAGGATGTGGTCGTTAGTTAGATGAAAGAAAAACTGGCATCTGGCGTATCCTGATCAATCGAAGGTATTTGGTTGTCGACGAACGTGCGTAATTCTCTCCGTACTTCTTACTTTACTCCTAAAATCAATAAAGTATGAAAATGAGACGTTACTGCGGAGCAAGAACTTTGTTGCAAAGTGCACCATTGTCGCGGAGACTTCAATGATCACTACAATAGCAGAAGCAAGCGTTACATAGCAATCGTCTGTGACGGGCGACGCTGAACGAACTTACCATGGCTAGGAATATATTCTAGAGTTAAAACAATCCTGAGTACAACAGCCAGAGGCAAATTAGTAAGAGGATCAGTATAAAGTAGGTAGTTAAGATGTTTTTCGTTTCGTGGGCTGCCTGTGGCATTTTATCGGTGTTCACAGAAGATGATTCACGACACTGGAGAAAAATCAATAAAAATCAGCGTGTAATCGACGATATACGTGTATAACTCGAAATATTAATACCCAAAATTGATCGTTGCGTTGAATAGCTTTGTTCCTTCTGATACGTCTTCTATTAATCGACTGATCAAACGAAATTCCGAGGGAAGCTGCGAAAATTCGCTCGACGATTAAAAGATCCAGCTGGTCGTCGAAAAACGTTGGAACCGAACGACGAGAATCTGAAACGATCGAGACGATCGAACAATCAAGCACCGCGCCACTTTGCGTCCGATCTTCGACTAGATCACTCAACGCAGGATTCACGATACAACGATGATCCCGAAATTCCTCCAGGAACCGTGTGAAACCCCCACCAGTTCGATCGCGTTGCACCTTCCCTTGTAACTTCTGATCCAGGATTGGTAGCCCGGGTCCCACCACCGTCTTTTACTGGTGCGAAACCAAGGAGTTCCGCCACCTCGAGTTATATTAAGCACCGTGAATGTTGGATATTCGGTGCTTCGGTGGAAAATACTCCGGATTGATTCATGATCGTTATCGACGTAAAGATGTTCAAAGGTTCAAGGTCATCTGGGTGGTAACCACGGATTGTTACGAGTCAATGCCTTTAAAAAGCCTCGCGACAATGTGAAAAATTAATAGAACTTAGATTGAATATAATAGTAAACTGTACCATCATCTGAAATATCTCGAATTATAAATTTTTCTAAAGAATACAATTTCTAAGAAAAAATGAATAGAAGCAAAAAAATGAAGATGCAAGATTACCCACAGTTCAACGTAAATTTCTCTTTCTTTCTCTCTTTCTTTTTGTTTCTTGTCTTTTTTGTTTTAGATGATTTATCACTTACTTATTGAATTGACCTCTGTGCATACAAATCATAAATGATACTAATCATTCAGTTAAATAAAAACTCACACCAATAAGCTAAGTTATGGTTCAATAAGAAGCAACCAGCCGTACACTGTCACAGCGCTAATTTAATTATAACACGGCAGAAGAAGCGTTTGATAGCTGTATGCGAGAGACCAAAAAGAATCAACAATTACTTTTAAGTAAAAGTCAGTCTTGAGAACGCCTACACACTGAATTTGGAATGTTGACAGAATTCATGTGCTGGCGGCACGCTATTTTCCACGTGACAAAGTGTAGCGAAAGTATAAAATCTTTGCCGTAAGAAGAAATATTGCTGACTCAAAAAAAAAAAAAAAAAAAAAAAAAACGCTTGTACGTGGAGGTCTTTTGCTTTCCGTTCCAATAGATATTTTTCCAAAGAATTTTCCGTTTCAACAGATATTTTCCCAAGGAATTTTTTTCAGCAATTTTCTAGCAAAAAGAAAAAAAGATAACGAAAAGAATAAAAATAATTTTCAATTTCCGATTTTTTCCCAGCAACTTTTAAGAAGTGAGCGGAGAGCTCTTCAATTTGATTGATGGCCAGAGCTATTTTGATCAGTTCGCGTAGTTTTAATATTTGATCGAGTTGCATAGAGTTTCTCTGCACAGAGTTGCTAATGTATGCTAACATCGTTTATCATTTTCAGGCCTTCGGTTAAGTTTAACTTGAAAAGTAAACATTAACCTTATAACAGACAATACGCAGAACAGGTTCAATCTACACTTTGAACAACTACTTATGTAACATTTGCTAAAAGCATGTGAGTGTTTCCATAGAACTATTACAGTTACACTCATGCATGATATTATATATAAATATTTATAAAATATATCTTTATTTTATGTTTACAGTTGTTGCTGTAAAAAGAGGTTCGATTGGTAACTTACGACAATATAAAATGAGTTAGTTATAGGAATGTAAATCATATGATTTTTGTACCCTATATGATTAGGTACATACATATGGCAGTTATTCTGTTAGAATAACAATTCTACTCAAGGCACAACCCATAAAGTCTTCGTCTATTGAGCGTCCACATAAAACATTTGCGTAAATAAAACCTGGATATTTAAGATCTATAAACTCGGCAAAGATCACACTCTCGCAGAAAGTTATCAAGTAGATGTTTCATTGGCACGAACAACCAATCAACTGGTTTTTATATTCTTAAATTCTTGGCACGGGTATTCACGCGTGTTTTAAAAATAAGAATAACGAGAAAGGAGAAAAATATCTCTCTGCTCGACTAGCGCTTACCTGAAAGATTCTCGAAACAACCAGTTTGATGCTGGTTAAGCACTGCTCTCTGTGACTCGGCTGATTAATTAATAACTACACGTTAAATACATTACAGAGATGCGTATGCGAACTATTACTCACATATTGAGAGCAGAGCACATGGAAATAAGGAAATAAGGAAAACTTAAGTCTATTTGGCGCGTCTCCATTCACTATTTGAAGCATACTCTACACAGAAATTGTCGAGAAAAATTCAATCACGCCAACGAAAATCCTAGCACATCCTCCAATGAGTAATCGAACAATCTTAGGTCTAATTTGTACAAATCTACCAACTTTCGAAGTTGTTTGTACGTCAACGTGGAATAGTACTTATCTAGTTTCTTCGCGGTTGGCTCGCTGTTCGCTGGTTTCGTTGGGAAACTGTTAACAAACAATTAATTCTGATTCTAATATTAATTCTATTAATTAATTAATTTTAATTCTAATTTTAAAAAATAATTAATTTTTCTAATTAATCAAAATTTCGAAAATTTTGTTCGCATGTAGCAACGAAATAGAAAATAAATCAAGTAAGAATATTTATTTAGAAACAAGATATGAGTTATCCGCTAAGCATAATGAGCGTGAATAGATCAACTATGTATTTATTTCGTTTCAATTTATGTCTATCCATCAATAAATGTCTCTAACTTTAATTTAAATAATCAAACATTACTCAATCGTGTCATATCTATAAAACATATATGTACAAGTAGATGTAACCGTGAGTGTACATTAATTCTTATCTATTAAAAAATACATCTACGTATCTATTAAAAAAATGATTGCAACACTCTTGCATAAAATAATCATTTGCATAAGATTGTTACATACGTAACTTGTGCAAGACATATTCATACAAAAAAAGTTCACTCATTTGTATTATGGATCTGAAATAAGGAATAACTGAATATATACCTGACGGACTCGACGCCCATCCGTTCTAAAACTTCCGTGGCATCTTCAACTAAACTTTCGTATTTGCTGACGAGATTATAGTTGACCAAACACGGTTGACACAGCTCGTAAATTGGCTTCCAGTGCTCGTTTTGTGTTTCATTTAATGAATCATCTGTGACAAACTGTACAAATTCTCTAAATGTCACGTCATCACCGTTTTTCAGCGACTCTGCAGTGGCGTTTTGTCTATACCTCTGTAAGAAAGAATGAATCCCACTATAATGGCCTCTTGATATCTTTCTCAGGCAAGGCAAACAAAAAAGAAGAAGAAGAAACATAAAAATCGGACGATACCCTGATAATCTTCTTTCCAAAACGAGTTTGAAAATACTTCGAACTCTTCTCGTGTTTCGCCTCCAACTTGTTTCTGTAGGCGGACAATAACCTTTCCAAAGGGTGTCTGACGACGATCAGCTTGTCGTAAGTCGCCAACATTCGTTCTATTTCAGACAAAGTATAGTTACTAAGCCTCTGAAAGGTACCTGGGGAATGCGCTTGATCGGCCGGTATTTCCATAGGATCATTACCTGGCCATTTCCCCGTAGCGACCATTAGAACTCGTTTCCAGTTTGTGCAGGCAACCTGTTACAAGTGAAGGTTATCAAAAAACAGAGCAAAAAAAAGCGATTATTAAGAATCGTTAACGTGTTATAGTGAATAACTAATTATGTATGGAAACTACATCATAGCACTACATATGTCTGTAATGCTCAGTTGCTTGCTTGAAGCGTTCCAAGAACATCAGAATTTGTTAGAAGTAAGAAAAGATTATTATTATTAATGGACTGTGGATTTTTATACATTTACGAGAAATGTGGAAGTGCAAAGTTCTAAAAAATGCATATAACATAAACAAACGTATAAAGTGTCGAAAATACAATACTATAAATTATATTTATAATATGAATTTGCATAAAAATCCACAGTCAATTTAAGTTTAATAGTTTTACGTACCTTTGGAACGTAACAATATAAAAGTTCGTGTTGTTCGTCGACAAGAATATTTCTGAAGGATTCCGGATTCAAATCGTCGTTCTGAGAATTTTTATCTCCTAAGATCTCGTCGCAGTTGTACTGCAATCTCTCTTGACGTTCCACCAGAGCGGATCTTGCCAAGGCGTTCGGTCCAGTCCAAGAATACACAGAACCCTCCGTTTCGAAGGATTTTCTTTTCCCATCGTCCGTTAAGGTATGCTCTCCAATTATGTTAGCGTTTATCACTAAACTTGAAATATTGAGAAAAAACAGAACTGTCCTCCAGACACGGCATTTTTTCATCGTTTTTCCCATCCACCCGGAACATTGATTTGTTTATCTTGATATAGAATTATTTAACAAATTTTTCTGCTCGTTTAAACGTTTCTGTAAAATCAGAGAAAATCACGCTCCATTATAAAAAGAATTTTCTTTTATACAGAAAAATCTTTTATACAGAAGAAAGAGAAGAAGAAAGAAATGAAAGTGCTATTTCAAAACACGTGAAATGTTTATACTTTATTGGATTGATAGGAAAATATATTCGCGATTATGTTACGTACTTCGACGAGAATCAATTTTAATCGTTCGAAAAACATAGCTCGACAACCTTGTTTCAATTAGACATTATTGACGTCAATTTTTTCAACTTCAGCTGTATGCTGTCTCCTTCTCTCTCTCCCCCCCTCTCTCCCCCCTCTCTCTCTCTCTTCATAAGTCACATACAAATTCCACAAATTAGTAATTCCAAAACAGAAAATGAGGAATGGATAAAGTTCATTTAAATAGAATTATTAATATGTATAGTCGGAACGTGGAACGATCTGTATTATAAACGAAAAGCAAAAGAAGTGATACTTAGACAGTGTGTTACTGTTTCAAACTCTTTTTCGAAGCGATATAAGAGCCGGTTCTGAATGGACAGCGCACGGTCCATTTAACATCTGGACATCTAGAGCATATCTGCTTCTTGACAAATTAAAAGTAGGCTACACTTATAATTCGGCATGATTCGAAATTAAATCACTTTTCATCAAAAATTTAGTCTTGAAAGGCATAAGCAAAAACGGAAATATTGCCACACAAGACCTGTCTTTTTCGTAACGTAGTACGTTTCGTTTAGATATGACATCATTCTCTTGCAAAGAAAAAATTCAACGTTAATTTATAAAATGCTATCAATTGATATGTATAAAAAAATAAGTTATAATAATAAAATATCAATTGAACGTATAATCTTTTATGAAATAGCAAAATATACAGCATTATACGAGGATATTATATTCATATTATATTATATTAGGTGTTTGGTATATTAATTAAATAGTTTTTGCACGAAAATAAAATATAAAAATCGTAATTAATTATAACAAATTTGAGCTTCTTGATCTAAATGCCTGTTCGGTTGATCCATAAAGACTATAACTATGAAATTATTATGCGTGTATTATGTTGATATTTCATTCTGTTGTTAACGCCAATTTTTAATATCATAAGAAAAAAATTCACAAAAATAGTCTTCTTAAAATAGTCTAAAATAATAAAATAAGTCTAAAATAGTCTAGTTCTTTTTCAACGACTATTATTATAATTTAATTAATATAATAATATACTTTGAAGCCGACCTTATCCAAACAGTAATAAATGAAAAATTAACGGCACACGAACACGTCTGCTCGTTCAAAAGATATGTAATGAACTAACCTCTTGATAATCCTTGATAGCCTTTGTCCATGATATCGGTTTAAGTTAACGCACAGAAACGAGCATTGTTGTTAATAGAATAATGAACGTCAAAAATTCATTACGTCAATGGAGCGATACAACAAATGAATGGCAAACAACATCGCCAATCGAACCGTGTACTCCATTGCGCAATGACATTGGAATTTGCTCTTGACCGCAATCATCCGATTCCTTCCTCTGGTTAATAGCCACAAATGTGATAAGTACGTTATTACAACGGTATCTTTGGCATCGATAGGAATTGTGAATTGATAACATAAATCGTCGCGCTCAGCTGTCAATGCGAACACGCGAGCCACCGAGCCGGAAAATTGCTCGAGTACGCGAGAATTCTTGAATCGTCGAAAGATAAAAAAGACTCACCTGTTAGGCGGCGACAGATTGGACCATACGCTGCCAAAATCTACGTGGCAAATCTGCTGGATCGTGCACTTTCGTAAAAGCTTTATCGAATGTTCCCACGTTGCCCCAAATTTCTTGGGAGTCCTTTCAAAAGAATGTCACGGTAAATAGTCTCTTAGATTCAACCGTGTTCACTCACAGCGATATATTTTGTGATCCAACTTGATTAACCGCTAATTAGACGAACGCGTAAAAAATCATCAAAAACGTGGCAGATCTCTCAAGAGAACACGCCGACTTTGAACACCGAAGACTTCGAACAACCGAGCCGATGGACAAACGACTATTGCCTTCCCTCAGAAGTCCCTCTGACATAAGGATAGAACGTGGTGCCAGTTTGTAGAAGTGAAAGAAGCTGCGCGCGCGCCTACAACGTTTCATCTTCGTTTCTTCACTGGTAAACACGACAATCCTCCTTTCTCACCTGTGTTCCCGCTTTCTAACCGTTCTTCTCCGTCAGAAAATTCAACGATCAAAACTGCCATGAATATTTTTGGTAGATACATATCATAAAATCTGTTTTCCCTGCAATCGATTTGATAATTTATATTCGGCTACGTTTCATCGGAACGTTTCAACTTTATTACTTCGAGTTCCTTCCACAGAAAAGTAAGTCTTAATAGATATGTAAATTACTGACTATCGCATATGTAAATATATGTAAAAATTAAGCTTTTTGCGCAATTACTACAGTATCTTTAGAAAAGCCAGTGTTTTCCAAATTACGACGTAAGTAATTTTCCACTTTAACCAATTTACGACGTAAGTAAACTTTGTATTCCTAAGATGGAAACATGAAATAATAAAAAGAAGATAAGATAAAATAGTAATATAATAATTGTCATTTTATGTGCTTCGCGCACATAGTAGTCAGCTGCTATGTCGTTTATACCAACTGGAGAAAGTGAATAGCCTTCAATCCCCATTTGTACCGTCTACATATCACGAATAGCTTTAGTCCTGTCTCAGTCCTCGCTCACTGATCGTCGCTTAAAAGTAATAAGAGAAATAAAATATCGTAGTAAATCAAGAAACCATCGACATTACCAAATTTGTAAAATCGAGAAAATTCGCGAAAAAAAAGAATAAGGAGAACTAGAATTCTGTAAAAGTCATACAATGTCACGATCATGAACGTGAAATACTTTTGCTGTCACAAGAAATAAGAGAAGTGTCCAATAACTTATAAGTATCGACACAAATTATGTCTATGTATTGAAAATATTGGTGTTAACAATTTTTCATCATCATCAAATCACTTCGATTTTTCTTTCTCATATAAAAATGATTAATATACTTTCGATCATTTAATTCAGACAGTTCAAATCGTATCAATTATTTTACAGCGAAATAATGCTGGAAATTATATTCTGGTTGTTCATCATTTTATTGTCGTCGTTGATAGTTTTGAGTGTCGTCACTAGAATCGGCAGCACTCTGTGGCAGATCATTGTGCCGATTATCGACTGGAAACCGATTGATTTACGAACAAAGTTCGGCGATTGGGCAGGTAAAACTTGCCAAAGATTAGATAGGTAATATTTCGCAAATATTTAAAAATATTTTGTTCAAGTGGTGACTGGATCTACCGATGGCATTGGCAAAGCTTATGCAAAAGAATTAGCCTCAAGAGGAATAAACCTGGTGCTAATCAGTCGAAATTTGGAGAAGCTGGAGAAAACAAAGAATGAAATTACGCAAGAGAATCCAACAATTGAAGTAAAAATAATCGTGGCGGATTTCAGTAAAGGGAAAGAAATTTTCGAGAAGCTTGCGAAACAGCTTGAAAATATTCCAATTGGTATCTTAGGTAATTGAACTGTCGTCATTTTCTTTCATATTTTCTCTGTATCGTTTATAAATCCATTGTTGCAATACAATGCTTATAATAGACAAAAAAAGGTATTTTTCTCTATAAGAATAATTATTCATTTGTATTGTTTATTCAATCGATTACATAATCTAATTTCGAATTATTGTTGCAGTAAACAACGTGGGTTTGATGTATAATTATCCAATGTACGTCGGAGAGGTCCCAGAAGATATGTTATGGGACATCATTAATGTAAATATCGGAGCTACTACGTTAATGACACGAATAGCCATTGGACAAATGCAAAAACGTGGAAAAGGCGCCATCGTTAATTTATCATCCGGTTCAGCGTTCCAACCATTACCATTAATGGCCGTATACGCTGCGACGAAAATTTATATCAAAAGCTTTTCTGAGGCGCTCAGAGTAGAGTATTCTAAATTTGGATTAACAGTACAGAATTTAACTCCGTACTTTGTCAGTACAAATATGAACGCGTACAGTAATCGATTACAGGTAAATAAAAAATGAGAAAATAAGTAAATTAATTTACAAATGATTATAATTAATTAACAATGCCACAGGTATCTAATATTTTTGTGCCTAACCCGACGACTTATGCTAAAAATGCGATTAACACACTTGGAAAGGTAAATTCCAGTACGGGCTACTGGACCCACGAAATTCAGAAGATCATAATTCTACTTTCACCGGTGCAACTAAGAACGAAGATTGGAATGTTTATGAATAAGAATTTAAGAAATGAATATTTTAAACAGAAGGGAAATAATTAAACACCAGACAATGTATATACCGGTAATTAGTGATTAGATCAAAACCCTTATAACTGTTAAAATAAAAAATTTATTCCTAATATACATACGTAGGAAATATATTACAAAATATCTGATATTTTAGTATTTGTTAATTGATGTAGGTGGAGGAATATATAATACATAAAGAATTATTTATTGATAATTATAAATACTGGAATTTTTGCGTATTTCAAAATAACCACTCATAGATGTATTTTAGAAAGTATAATATCACGTTTTTTATCAAATTGAAAATATCTGTTCGTTATTCACATCAAGTATTGCAAAATATTCCTTTCATTTTCCTTTTTTGTTACATTTTCTTTAAGAGTAGCTGTAATAACCTGCAATTAATTACGCTAAGTCACATTTCTTTTTTAAATCAAATAATTATACATTATAGAGATTTAAAATAAAGAGTATAAAAAATGCATGTAAACATGTTATTGAAAGATTGCGCACTTCTTGTAAAATATTAAAACAGTTCTTTCAAGTAAATTATAAATCATTATGTTGAATTATTAGTGGTTATGAACAGAATTATAATAATAACAAATTAAAATAATAATTTTAACAATACATACGGAAAGTAGAAAGTATTTAAAGGGAATGCAATATCGCGGTGACATAACTGCGCAGAAAATCCATGAAATTGATCTGAACTGAGCACCTTTGCGTACGCATTCCCAAATCACGTGACCTCAGCGGTCAAATTCTCCGAAGGAGACGCTCATTCGCCATCCATGTATCGCGAAGGAAGTACGTTCGAATTTTCTCTGCATTTCACGTCACGAGCAAGATGAGTCAGTAGTTCACAAAACAGCTTGCACACGCAAGTGTGCCGACACAACTAATTAATCATGAAGTAAGTAATATTTATTAAAAAAAATTAGTTTTATGTCGATGTTCCGGCCATTGTACAACGTGTCTGCCATTTTGTGAATCGTACTATCAATAATCGAAACTATCATCTTAACATCCTTTTCATCAACAAATATACATCTTTTGTACTCAATATTATGTTTCTATTACATATTACGATTCAAAATCAAATCAGAATCCAATTAATAGCAAAACACAAGCTAAAAATTTGGCCAGATGATATGGCCTAATGTTGCGTCATGAGGATCGTTGGCCATTTTTCTTACATTTCATAAATATATTTTAT
Source organism: Frieseomelitta varia (assembly GCF_011392965.1). NCBI lineage: Eukaryota > Metazoa > Arthropoda > Insecta > Hymenoptera > Apidae > Frieseomelitta > Frieseomelitta varia. The sequence continues at coordinate 99,202 of NW_025110680.1, forward strand.
GGTTATGAGTTACTTTTAAGTTATATAACCATAAACGATTCGATTACCTATATTTGATTCACTGAGAAGCTTTTAAGTGACGTGTTTAAGTAAAGGTCTCTAATATATTATAATTATAAGTGCATCGATAAATTATTTATCTTCTCATGTTTCGCATTAACATTATCTTTACATTGTCTTTGTTCTTTTCTGCTCTGAGATTTACATTCAAGTAACAAGATGTTCTCTTATGTTATACTTAAAATAACTAATATCGAGCAAAACACAATATTTTATATTATTAAGAAATAAATTATTCAATTTATTATATTTGTTTACATTATCCCTAATATATATATTTGATATTTTCAGGGCCAATATGGCGCTCATTTTGAGCTACGTCGCACAGCCGACACAAATTTCTTTTCATCTTTTTTTAACAAACCTTGATTGGGACTATAACGACAATGGCATCCAATCAGGACCAGGAGAGTTGGTTATGGAAGTTCGAGCCAGTGTCTCCTAATGGGACACTGTCGAATGAATTTGAAGATGATTGGTTCTTATTTGATGATAAATCTGTAGATCCTACTAAAGAAGTTATTGAACCTATTAAACACGAAACCCATCCTACTCGTGCAGAAGTAGCTACAAAACTTTTGGAAAAATTAGATGAATGGATTAAAGAGGGTAAGTATTCAATATTACTGTAACCTTATATTAAATCTATACACATTTATTTATGAACAAATAAGTTTAAAAGTTTAGTTTCACATTGCTTATTATACTTATATCTTATTTTGTAATCAGTTATGGAAATATTTCTTTTATATACAGTCTAATAGTTTAAGCTTGACAATACAATACAACTATCTGCTGGAATTTCCATTTCAGTCTAATGTAAATGTAAAACTATTTTACATAAATATCAAATTATACATTTAAAAAACAGATATTTTGCAAGCCAAACAATTTATAGAGACCCATGTATATTTCCTCAATTGTTTTCCTGACATCTTGTAATTAGAGTTATACTTGAATTATTTTGAGGATAATTAGAATTTATACAAATCTGAAGTAACATGCTATATATAAAAAGAACGCGTAACCTATTAAAAAGTATAGGTGTGTAAGTGTAGGTGAACAATTCTGTGTTAGTTCATATTGGCATTGGCATCCTCTAGTTTTTAACGTTGCGTACAATTAAAGGATAGAAACTGAACGTTAATGTTTCATCCGACTGCATTCTCGATATATTCCTATCGCTTTCGTTCTTCTCTCTTCCTCTAACGTATATCTTATTTTCCTTTCTTTTTTTCTGGAAAAGAGAGTGGGACAAACTGGTTAACCTCTATACAAACGGCTTTGGTTGAAGGCCGATAGGGGAATGACGTGTCTGACTGCGTCGGAGTGGGGGCGTCAGAGGGGAAAGTCCAAAGATAAGCGGGAGTGGTCTTTCGCAGTATTGCAAACTGATCGTACGATTCTGTCGATTAGTCTTCGTTACCTTCCTACTGATACTCAATCACTCAACAAACTTGATACACCTTGTTATTATTTTGCATTTGTCGATAATCGTTCTTCTATACGAGTGAAAAAAAGGGTTCGGTCTTTGGTGGTAAAATCTGTTTCGTTCACGTTCGTTACAACTTATGTGTATATTGTCGACGGTGATAGTGGTCTAAACAACTAAGAAAACTATTTGTTTAAAATTTTGTTGTGGATCATATACTGCATTACATTTCTGTCGAAAACGTTATTTTTTTTTTTTTATGAAGATCTAAGTCAATTTTATCTTGAACCGGATTTTTTCATAACATACGTTAACCTGTTGCACGTGCTCACGATAATTGTTTTGATTGACAGTAGGTTTCGAGATTATATAAACTGATAAACAATAAATTTCGAAGTGTCTCTGTTGGACTGCGATCATTGTGCATAGTGATTTTTAATTAATCGTACTGATCGATAATCGATGACAAGTGATTGGTGAAGTGCGTAATATCCCATGATCGTATATTCAAGTTGAACGCAGAGAATACAATTAAGGAAATTGGATATATACGTAAACCATACAGTTAAACAGATTCTTGTCTAGATCAGACATTTTAATAATACTGGCATTTTTAAAAGTGAACGAAAAAAAAGGTCTAACGTCTCGATGCTGGAGTGTGCTAATGTTGTACAATAGCATGCAGTTCGCATATTGCTACACGTGGAACCGAGAAATCATTGTCAATTCCCAGAAACTTGTAAAAAGACGTTGAATCGCGGCAATTTGTGTCCCATTGGACTTAGTTGTTTTACATCGACGAACACCACCATATCATTCAGTCAAAAACAGTTTTTTTTTTTTTTTAATTTTATTTATTTATAATATACATATATATTCCTCTCTCTTTTTTAAAATAAGGATTCAGACAAAAATAGACGCACGTGATAATGGCTGCTGTATGTTATAGTGGTACGTTCCCTTTCGCTCGTTTCATTTTCTCTCTCTCTTTCTACCATTCATTCCGATGAAAAAGTACCTTTATTACGCATATCAAAATACTGTTGCCATATTGTCTCCATAATGGAATAACAGAATACATTTTTAAATTTGTCTGTAACTTAAAATTTTTTCAAGTTGTATGAGATATATATATATATATATATATATAAAACTAATTGTAGTAGATATAATTATAAATTTGTTTTTAATAACTGATTTTTTTTTTAATTTGGAGAAATATGTTTTTAATATTACATACAATTTTTTCAAATTTCGTGTTAATGTATATAAATTAAGATTCAGTATATAACATAGAAAAACATACTAGATCATTTTTAAATAATTTAATATTTTATTATAGCAATAAAAATAAAAAAATTTTGAATAAATTTCTCCGAATTTATTATTTTATTTGTCGTTTTTTTAAATAACAAAATAGTAATATATACAACAGCTCTTCACAATAAAAAGAACATTCTTATCTAACCCCATGCCCTCTGTATTTAAATGAAGATAACTTACACATTTAAAGTTAGACTCTGATCCAAGTTCCAATAAGAAATAGGTTAGGATTCATCTGTAGAGTATAAAGTTTTAATGTAAAAATCTTTGAAATATTTTCCTTAATTTAGAAATGTAAACAAGAGAATTAAAATATGATAAATAAGGAAAATTGAAATTCAAAATCTTTCATTAACTCTTTTATTTACAAACTTAATGTATAAACTTAAAAATCTAATATTTCCTCAAATCTTAAATTTTTGAAGAAATTCAGATATTAATCTGAAAAAAATATGTATCTTCAATATTATTTTCTACTTTAAATAACCGTATTAATATACTAGTATTGGCTCTAGTGTTAGAAGCCAAAGAAATTGCAAATCAAGAACTTGTTTTTCTAGTTAAACTAGTAACGTCCATGAAATTATATATGTACCACTCCTACTTATTCTTCATGCAAGATATAAGTAAAAGTACTGTTAACTCCTAAGTTACCAAGCTAAACAAGTATTGTTTTCAACTTTTATCTAATTTCATATTCAAAAGATATAGTAATCTATTAATATATTTATTTATTTAGTGTCATACTTCTACAATGATACTAATCATATAACTATATTTGCTGAAATAAATTCATGTAAATACTGCTATGTATCAAAATCTGTTATCAACATTTTGAATGATATAAAATTTTTATGACTCAGACCATTAAATATAATTTAAAAAATTAATAAATTTATTTTTATGTATTTTCCAATTTTTCTTATTTATACATTTCTAGATAAATTAAATGATATCTATTTGTATTTGATAAAATGGTATTTTTGCAGAGCCTTTTTCAGATTGGTTAGAAGAAAAGATAGAATTGCCTATTTTTGAAGAACTGCCAATTGTTGAAAGTGGACAAATCAAGACAACATATAATGGAATTCCAAAACCCCCCCAACAAGATGATACACAAACTCTCTTACAAGAATTTGAAACAGTTTTGGGAGATGTGGAAGCTTGTCATCAAACAGTCCCTTCATCAAGTTCTACTCTTACACCTCCTCAGTCACCTCCACCACATAGAGCATTAAATGTGGATACCCAGTTACTTGTTACTTTACAACCTGTACAACCATTATATTCTAATCATCAGCCTATATATAACATAGTAGTTCCAGAGGAAAAATCATATGTAAATGAAGTACCTGTACAATGGCATACAAAAAATGTACCATTAGATCCATTAAATACAGATGCTGCACATGACTTGGCTGTAGTGGATGAATATGTACGTCTATATGCAGAAGATATTCCACCATCTAGTCCTTGTACTAGCTCTGGTGGCAGTTACATTTCATCAGAAGATTCTGTAGACGACCCAGATTGGATTTTAGAATCCGGAAAAAAGAGTACGAAACAATCTACATGTGCTCCAACGAAAAATCGTCAGAAACCTTATTCCCGTCCATCAATCGAAGATAAAAAAGTTCGAAAAAAAGAACAAAACAAGAATGCAGCAACACGATACAGACAGAAAAAAAAGCAAGAAATAAAAGAGATATTAGGTGAAGAACGTGAGCTGACTGAACACAATGAAAAATTAAAAAATCAAGTAACAGACTTACAACGAGAAATTGGGTATTTAAAGGGTTTGATGAGAGATTTATTTAGAGCTAAGGGTCTTATCAAATAATCCATTTGTATCCATATAGTTATGTTTACTCGTTTTTATTAAATTTATTAATCATACTTTTGACACTAACTATTATACAATAATACTAATATGTTACAGCATATAGACTTAGATTATTAAATGTTATTTTCTTCTCTTTAACTAGCTCACGTATATGATTATCAATCTAAGATCAACTTTTTAGTAGGACTACAGAATTGTTGTGTAATTTATAAATTGTGTACCATTTTCAACTCATTCATGGTCCGTTAATAAACAAGATGCATTAAATAATAACAGAATTTGTGAAGTATACAGCCCCATGAAACTCATTTGAGTGGAAATTTGCTGTTACTAAAAATTCTACTTGTGATTTAATACATCTTAATTATGCAAATTTTTCATTCCAAACAATTCTAACCCAATCGTTTTTAATTTTCTTAAAAAAAAAATTGTATTAAAAAATAATAAATGGGTTATTATGCAATAAATGTTGACATTATTGTCAAATCCACTACTGTTTTGTTAATTTCCTAAAATTTTATCCAAAATATGTTTTCTATTAATATTCTAATACATACACACACATACACACACACACACAATTAACTTTAATTTTAATTTTATCTTAAATTTTTTTAATTTAATTTTAACTTTATTGATACACTTGTAATAACTAAAGTGATAAAATTAAGTTAGCTATGCTGTATAAAAATCTTCAACATTTGTACGTTTTTAAATTATTTTACAAAACTAATGTTTGTAAACTAATAATTTCATATTATGCGATATGAAATATTTTAGCCAATATTATTTATCATAAAAATACTAAGTGCCGTAATTTTGTTTTATTTATTATTTTTAATTATTTTTAAAATCTGGTGACAATCGAAAACAAACTTTACTGTAAAAATTTTGTTGAATAATTATTTATTACTTCCCTTTTACAAATAAAATTTCATTTATTTATCGTATGTATATTTAATATTTAAAATCGAAACAATGAGAACTGAATTTTAATAATAAATAATACAAAGTAGAAAGTATAATAAAATATTTACACAACTTAACAATCTTTAATCCTTTCAACCGTGCGTCGTTTCAATTATTAGACATAGAAGTAAAAGATGTATATTAATTGCGCTTGCGTTTTTAAAACAAAATACCACATTTGAGATACATCTTAGAAATATAGAGAAGGAAGATAGACATAATTATAATATAGGAAGATCATAGCAACAAATGACTTTTTTTACATTAGTTGCTTACATATCATACTACAATTAACACAATTTAACGTATAATTAATATATCGTAAATGGCTTGTAATCTTCTATTTAACTTTTAATTTGATATATTCTTTATTTTGTATTCATACTCGACTTAAATGACTTCTGTGCAAAATGCACCAACACAGATACAGGTAATTTTATATATACATCATATCTATATGTTTAATAAGTATATATTATGTGTATATTTACATATTATAATCAATAACGTATAGTTATACGTGCTCAAATACAGGTTACATATACAGTTATAATCAATAATACAACAAAGATTTCAAACGTACATTTTGTATGTTACATGATATTTTTCATATACTAATTCATTGTTATTAACTAATCACACATTATGATTAGGCAACATTAACTTTACGTATGATACATATGTATATGTGCCGTATATGCATTTGCGCACGTGACATTATATATGCACATATAAAATGAGAGAAATTATCCTATTGCAATGCCAATTCTAATGTAAATTCATAACAACAGATAGACATGTTTCAAATCTGATATTATATGTAATTATAGTCAGAAATTTAATGATTTCTTATATACTTCATAATTATCTAATTTTATTATTTATGTATTATAATATACTGCTTATACTATTTTTGGTCTATATTCTATTTTCGATTCAAAGAGCTGCTTAAGACACACATGGAATAAGTTTGCTTTAAATCAAAAAACTATGGTCATAAATATATCATTAATAGTAAATATATTAAGTATATATCAATAATGGAATCTATATATTTTTGTAAATCTGATATTTTTAAATTTGGTAAAGCTTAATTATTCATATAACAATTATACATACACTTAATTATTTAAACAAAATAGCTCGAATAAAACCAAAAATCTGTAATACAATCAACAATTTATAAAACTTTGAGAAAATTATGTCAACTTTGCTGAATTCAGATATAGATATACATTGCTCATCAATTTATGTCTATATTTGTAAAAAAAACTTTATATATTAATAAAAACATAAAAGTGCATAAACAGAATATTGAGTATTGCTAAAAATTACCACAACAATGCACATATATATAAAATAATTATGAAACAAGCTATTACTCAATGTATACAAAAAACTCAAAACAATTTTGAATATGGCAGTTAATCCAATGCAATAAAAATATAATTTTCTGGAATGTCATAAACATGAGTATTTATGATATAATAGACATTTAAAAAATAAAAAAAAATTACTATAGTCTAATAACAATAAAAAAGTCTTACTATATCTAAATTATAACTATTAAATATCAATTAGATATTAAGTAGCATCCAAGAAATGTAAACTTCTTACATAAAAACAATAACATAAATACATATACAAATATGTTGATATTTTTTAAACTCAGAAGTTTGCAAATAATATGTCAAGATAATGAAAACAATTATTAATTATAAGTAACATCCACAAAAATGATTTGACATAATATAACTTTCCCTTCATTTACAAAATTAAATGTTTGATAAATATTATTTATATTTTTTTTTATATTATTCTTTGTCATACAACTTATATGATGTACCATATTCAATGTATATCTATAAATCGCCAATTACATGCACAAGTTGGATAGTTTAATTTAATTACTCGTCATTAGAAAGGAATTATACAAGAATGAAAAATGTTTTTTCATGTTGTAGTATCACCTTCCTCTTGTTCAAGTCTAGATGAACCACATACACGACATTTACAGCATACAATACACGGTGCAGCCAATAAAAGTAGCGGCGATGCAACGAGTAAGAGTAATCCAAATCCAGCAAAAATTCCAATAACTTGTGTTCTGTGCCAAATAACTGATGCACGTGAGTGACCCAATTTATTTTTACATGGTCCTTTGTCGTAATGTCGCAATAAAAAGTCATCCTATATGGTTTAATGTATTTATAAAATTTAGAAATTAAAAAAAATTACTATGTTATTATAAACAAATGTACTTACATCTAAAGAAGCTAAACAATACCAACAAAACACATGTTTACATCTTTTACACATCATTTGAGCACATCCTTCATCCTTTTCAATAGGTACAGAACACATAGGACAACATTTGATATGATCACCATCAAATGGTATACCTAATGAGATATCTGAACAAGGACCAGTATGCCAAGATTCTCGACATATAGAGCAGAAATCTGTAGAACAATTAGGACAGTGAACTGGTCCAATAGGTGTTCCATTTGACCCAGTAGCATTTATAGAACATATTGTTTCACAACCTGCACGTGGGCACCAAGCACGTGCTTTGTCCATGGACACATCTATATTATGTACAAAAATTATTAAATTAAGTTAAATTAAGTTATAATATTTGCAACAAATAAAGAATACCTACATACCTCTATTCAATCGAAATTTATGATATTTTTCCACAAGTTCAGGACTAACAAGACTTGATATTTCTTTCATGGAAAGTATTGCTCCATGTTCACATTGTGCATCAGGACAACTAATTTCATATGCACCTTCTTCAATTTCAAATTCAACATATGCTTTCATACACTGAAATATGCAATATATATACATATATAAAGTAAATAATTTTTCATATAATAATATATATCAAAAAAATTTATACGTACATCTTTACAATAGGAACAACCACAGCCTTCTATCTTAAATGTTTTAGAAAAAGAAGTATCAACAAGACATAATTTACAAAAAATACGTCCAAGCGTCTGTTGAGAATTTGCAGGAACAAAATTGCCTGCAGCTAAACTATAGCGTGAACTAGATGCCAACGATAATAAACTAGAGCAACGAGAACATACTCGACTGCGATTTATAGGTCTGCCTTCTAAAGCAGAAGTGCTTAAACCCATAGTAGTTTCACATTTTCTTAATCCTGTAGGACCTAGACTTAACCAGCTATTGCCACGAGCTTCTAAGCTTGCACTACTTTCAGGTCTAAGTAAAGGAGCATCTACTCCTTTTCCTATTGCAGTCCTCTCTGTTAAAGAAAGATTTACAACACTAGCTTCTTTGCGCAATAAGGGTGATCTGACTCCAGTAAATTTGTTAGACTTATCAACTTTTTTTTGACTTGTAGCAACTTTATTAGAAGGATTGACAGATGTCACAGAACTGGTGGCAGTACCCATATCCATTAGTGGAGCTCGTCGTACGACGAGCGAATGTAGGCTGGGCATCCCCTAATTATCAATGTAGATTTCACTACCAGTTACAGACAAGAGCTATGCTTACTGACTTCTCTTGGACAGTTTGCAACAGCACTTGCCATGTAATGGAAGATATATATAAATTATGAAATTTAAAAATGTCACACCCATGAATCAATTTGGCACTACATATTTCAATCCACTTGATTTAGCTTAGTTTTATAATATTCTTCATATTTCACTTTTTTGCTTGACATTTTCGAGTTTTGTTTCATATAAACTCAAAGTAATTGAATATTGATCTCTATTAGAAAGTTGCAAGCTGCTGTTTTTACAATACAGTTGTATTTTAAATCTGCTGATAATACATTCTGTACTTAATCTCAAAAAAAGCCAAAGATTCGAAATAGTTATTGTAAAAGGACAAACTGGGAATCAAACAAAAATATAGCAACACATTCTTTGAAACAGATTATGCATTACTACTAATACGACTGAAAAATATTACTGTCTTCAAACGTTATTTATGTTGCTTGTCAGTCCAAGATATATCACGAAAGTAAGAAAATTGCTACGTAATATTTCACATATATTCAATATTCGAGAAAAAATGCACATCCATTAATATTTTGAATAAAAATCTTTGCAAATGTATCTTCATTCCATGAGAATATTGTTCGATTTTATAGGTTTTTTTTTTCTAATCTCACGAACTTTTCATATACAGTGTCACAAAGTACAGCAAACAGTATACACAAATTACCGACTAACTACTTCCGCCCCCACTTGCTTACACTTTTTTCTTACAATATCGGAAAAAATTATTACTAAATTCGTATTATGATACACATTCGAAAAATCACAATTGTTCTTGCTTTGATATATTTTCTTGCATTCTTGAGATCTGCATAATTTTTAATACAGAAAACTATATACAGGAAAGAGTTCAGAATTTCAGTAAAGCACAATTTCAAATACTAGCTAAATTTTTTATATAGAGTTGTGATACGATTGAAGCTTAGTTGATGATAACAGCAAATGACAATTTATTAAAATATTTATTTTTTCTTTTTCTGCCTTTTATTGCCATAAGTTCACTTTATTTTTATTTATTTTATTTATTATTTATGAAATTTTGTTCCTTTTTATTGTTTCGAATTGTTATTTTATCCTGTAAATCTATAGATATACAGGAAATTGTAACTAGTAATATTTTAACAAATACATATTTGAATCATAGCACTTTTACTTAAGTGATAACTAAATTTTGAATATGAGATTTATGTATGATGCAATTTAAAATTCGCATTACATTTTACACAAATATTTTTCACATTCTATGTACTAAGTTAATTATATCAACAGAAAAAAATTGTAAAATAAAACTATCACAAACATACCTACCTGTGTAAACTATACAATCGCAGAATTTAATATACCTGTTATCAAAAATGCGCGAAATTTAATTTAAAATCACATTAATATGTAAAACAATGTTTTTATTATTATTGAAATTTTATATCCATGTTATATGAAAGAAATAATGAAAAATTATATTTTTTTATATATATTATTTCATCTCTCAAGGTGAATATTTTGTTTAAGATTTTATGGCAACTGGGAATTGTTTTTATTATAAATTCATATAAAAAATGAGCAATCATTTTATTATACATTTTTATGACACAAAAATGAGTAAAACTTAAAAATATGATATTAGATAATTATATTATAGATTATTATATTTTCAATACAAATATTAAAAATCAGAACATATAAACATTAATATTTACATACTAATATAAAGTAATTCGTAGTTTGTTCTATGTCACAAAATCTATGGAGTATTTTATTATTTAACATTTAAAATTTATTACAATTGTATCAAAATTGAGCAAATGATATATAGCAATATTCATTTACGATAAGAAACAATAAAAATAAAATAAATTTGATCAAAGATGAAAATAGATGATATTTTATATATAAAACATAGGGAAGCAATATTTATGAACACTTTCAATAATAATATCAATAGCAGATTTATACAAGTGTATAGTTTCCAACTGTAGCAGTCTTTATGAAAGGTAAATATTGAAATAATTACTACAAAAATTCATTATGACTAGAGTATTTTGTCTTGTTTTTGTCTCGATACTTGAAATTCAAAATAATTTAATGTATTTAATAATTAATTATTGTATACTATCAGATATCAAATTTGTAGAAATGACAGTATACAATAATATCTATAATACTATTAAACGATAGTACATATGGCACGAAATTCATAAGACATGGCACGAAATTTTGTGAGCAAAGACGTAAGGATGTAAACTACATACTGTCAAAATTAAAATTTGTATTTTTTGATTTCATAAACTAAAATATATATAAAAAAGAGAAAAAAATACGTTAGCTACAATTATATCATAGTTATCAAGAATTCTATGAATTACTTACAATTAAATGGATATTTACTACTATACAACAAATTCGTTTGTATGTATGTGTAGTCTATACATCATACTTAACCATTATAAACATTTCTGTAATTCCATTAAATGTATCTTACACATAATGAATGTAATAAATTAAACGATAATGTAAAAGGGGAATTTGTTGTTACATGAGTCATGAATTGTTATAATTGTGCGTTAAAAATAACATTAACATAATAACTTAAAATTTATCGTATACTTTATAAAGAAATGTTTCCGGGTATACTATACTGTCCTTTCCGGGAATGTGTATCAACTGCTCGAACTGCGAAGTAATAATTATTGCCTTCAGAAAACTGTAAAACAAAATATTACAAGTATCTATTGAATTTATTCTAATTTATAGTACTATTCGTTCAAATTACCTGCGTAAGTGTACACGCCATAGGCAGTGGTAAAGCTCGAACATCGCCTACTTTTTTCCATAATGATGTATTAGGAGGAACACCAGCAATTTCTTGGTATGCATACAACTGATAACTGACAATATCTGCATGCTTATCCGACAAATTCATATTCCAAGATAACACTATGCCTAGATAATAATAATAAATTTTTACGTTCTATTAATATTTTTAATAAGGATAAATTAGGAATAACATACCATGTGCAACCTTAGAAATTTTTAATGAAGGAGCTGGTGGTGGAAGTTTCCAAAGAGAATTTACAGCATAATTCCGTATATCTGGTAAGGGTGCAGGATGCTAAAATAAATATAATTATAAACTGATAACTCCATTATTAAAACAAAAAATATTAATTCAATACCTTATTTAACTGTACATTTGCAGTAGCTGGAGTTGTCAAAACTCGAACTGTTCCATTTGCAATTGTTGATATTCCTATAAATAAGATTGTATTACAATCATATATTATTTGTACCTTTTATTCAACTGAACGACTGCTTACCCGTTTTGTACGTTAAAGTTGGAAATGAAGCTCTACATGAAGTTACTGGCCGCATCTATAATTAAAAATTTTTATCAGAAAATTATAAATTTACTATAGAACCTTGTTTTTTAACTTCACTTTAATAAAAATATAACAAAAAATATTTATTTTACCGGACTGGAATTTGGTGCTATTAATAATTGCCTTGTTGGTCCTACGCCACTTTGCATCACATATGCTAATCGAGGCGCATTCATATTATTCTAAGAAATATATAAGCATATAATAATAAATTTATATAAATATTAGATGTAATTAATGATGCATGTATAATTTATTGTTCATTTACCACTAAGGCAGTAGGTGTTGGTTGACTAGCAGGTTGTACTACTCTTATACTAGGAGGCTGACTTGTTATGGCTACATTCCCAGGAATGGTCTGAATAACTCTTTGAAAGCAAGGCTGTTGCGTTTTCTGTGTTAAATTTACTTGTTGATCAGTTACTGTAGTTGTTACAACTGGTATACCAGTAGCTATAAATTATTAAAATTCCTTTAGTGCATATGTTAACACATTTAATATAAAATATATAAGAAAAATATATGAAATTTAATACTTCTGTTTTTTTCTTCTTCATCTGTGAGATCAATTAAATCATTTGCATGAGATTTTGTGATATTTGTTGTAGTTGTTCCTTGACGATTTATCTGATTTGAAAATTTTCCATTTAAAACTATAGCTTGCTGTGGTTGTTGTGATTGTACTTGTGGCTATAAAAATTTTTTTTTATTAAATTTAAAAATAAGAAAATTCTACTATAGTACTTACATTTGACATAATTTGTTGAACATTAGATTGATTTGATAGTGTTAAAGGATGCTGAGTATCTACAGGTTTAGCAACAACTAAAGCTGCAGGAGTAATTGTAGTCATAATATTTGGTGATTGAGTAGGATTTTGTGATACCCCAGAAGTTTGTCCAATTATTGGCTCAGTTCTTCTAGGTGATCTTATTTTAATACCTCTTCTAGGACTGGATGCATTATTCGTTTCATTAATAGAAGTACTTAATGTATTATTACTACTTGAAACATTTAAAGACTTCATATTAGAATTTTGTTGTAATTGTCTCAAATTTTGCATTCCATGATCCTACATAAGCAAATATTAGAATAAAATAAATTTAAAATTAAATGTTATAAAATTATATATGGTTTAATAAAATGGTTGTATATACCGTTATAAAATTAACTTGTAATCCAACAGATCTATTGATTTTAATTGGTGGAATAGATTTCTCGTTATTCGCACGCCGATCTGCCGCATTACGGCTTAATACCATTTCAAAATCTTTAATTTGTTTAGCTAATTGTTGACATTTTGCACGAGTTACTTCTTGATTTTTTTCTGATATACGTGCTTGTTCTCTTAATTTACCAATTTCGTCGCGCATAGTAATTGTTTCGACAATTTTTTGTATCAGAAGTTCTTCTAATTCCTTAAAAAAATTATTATCATTGAAATATATAAAATTTTTGTTATTAAAATAATGAATTAAAATTTTTTAACATACTTCCTGTTTTAATTTTGGCAGTTTTTCATTTAAATCTCTTTGGAAAAATTTATGAATATACTTAAGTTTTTTAATGTTTTCAGAATTATTTTCTCGCGATTCATCACATTGTTCTTCAAAATTTGTTTTAATTTTTTTAACACCACCATTTATAATAGGATTATCAGTATTATCAGAATAAATCCTTTTTAATGAAGGTGGTGATAAAGGACGTGCATCTTGATTCATTTTATAATTTACAGCTACAAATTTTTCTGAATCATCGCTGGATTCTACCTCACTATCAAAGGTAAGAAATTTTTTTCTTATTATCTCTTCTGCATTTTTAGCTGTTTGTCTCTTTTGTCTTCCACTTTCCCTTACTGTAATAAAATATTGTAATAAAAGTTTAATAATTTATAAATTTAAGAGACAAAAATTTCTTAATTCTTCTTTAAAAAACAGTACCTAATTAATCCTAACTACTCAATATATATCCTACCTTGTTTTTCTTCTTCACAAATAGCTTCTTGTGCTGCAAGAATTTCTTTCTTTGATCGTCTTCTCCTTTTTTGAGTAGTCACAGGAACTTTAACAGATCTTTTATCGTCATCGTTATTTTTTGTATCAGTAACAAAACCTAATAAATCATTTTTTAATTCTATACTAGATGAATTATTTTTATTTAACATCAATTCAGTGTTTTCATTTGTTTTACTTGTAGAAGTTACTATTGAATTCTCTTTCTTTGTAAAATTCATATCTTTTTCAGTAATATCTTTATTTTGTTTCCAAAGATCAATTTTAGAATGAGTTAGCTGATTTTCAGAAGCATTCGATTTATTACTTTTGCTAGAATTTGTACTATTATCACTACCTTTTAATTGATTATCACAATTTTCACTCTCAATAAATGGCTTTTCTGATACGTTAACATTTTTATCATTAATTACATCATTTAATACAGTTGCTGACTTAGAATTACTGTTTTCATGATTTTCCTTTAATTTTATATTTTCAAATAAAATTTCCTCTTTTTTATTTTTAAAAATTTCTTCTCTTTTGTGATCTTTATCTTTTTCATTTAATACTGTATCATTATTTGCTGTTTCTTTTTCCTTTAAAGAATTTAAAACAGTAATCCTACAATTGTTTCCAGATTCTATCTTCTGACTGAGATTTGTTAATTCTTCATTTTTGTTATGTTCTTGTTCTTTTAACTTATAAATTTCTTTAATTTCTTTATTTTCATTTGTATCAATTGTTTCAACTGTTTTATCTTCTTCATTATTTATACTTTTATTTTGTTCTTGATTACTTTTTTCTTCAGTATGTTTTATAGTTTCATCTTTATCAAGTTCACATTTTTTATTTATGTTCAATGCTTCCACGTTTTTGGAATTGTCAGAAATACAAAAATCACTAAAACTATTTGTATTATTTATATCATTTTTACTTATTTCATTTTCTTGATTGCTGTTATTATCATCATAAGAATTATTTGCAGAATTTTCACTGAAATTATCACTCAAAGCATGAACTGTAACATCTTTACATTTAGTATCATTAGATGATATTATTTCTGAATTTTCTTCCAAATTATGTTTTAATTCTAATGAATTATTGGCAGAATGTGTGTTAACAACACTTTTTTCTTTGATGTTTTTAGCAGGAATGTTCTCTATTTCTTCATTTAATGGCTCATTTGAATGATCATTCTTGCTATTAATTAAAGGCTCACTACATAATGTATTAGCTTCATCTATTGTCTTGTTATCATTAATGTTTATAATTTCAATATCACTATCTTGAGATTTTGAAGATATGCTTTTTTTTAATGAGGATGTCGAATTTTGATCACATTCTATTGATCTATTTTGCTTCTGCGTTGTATTAGATCTAAAGCCTTTTTTTTGGTATCTACCGCCATGGATTGATCTGTATGAATGAAACATTCCATTGCTTCTTCCTCGTTCAAAAAAAGGGAAACCACCATAAAATCTCAAATTATAGTCATACGAATGAGATCTACGTCCTCTAGGTGTCATATAACGGAATCTTTGATTAATACCACGAAAAGAATGATTGTTAGGAGATCTAGAATATCTATATTGTGATTGATAACTTTGCCATGGCACAGAAACATGAACTGTTTCTGATTTTTTTGTCTCCTCATTTTCTCCTTTTTTAACAATTTTTTCATAATCAATTAATATCTTATCATCCATAGAATCATTATCTAAACACTGTTCCTCCTTCTTCACATCTGCATTCTTTTTTATTTTATTGTTTTCTTGAATAGATAAAATTTCCATATCAGATTTTGTAGATGTCATTTCTGTAATTTAAATAAAACAGTTGTTAAAACTTTTTTTATAATACTATTTTAATTAATAATATATTTATAATTACCAATTTCATTTATTTTTGATGTATTTTCTTGATTGTTTAAAGTAGGAGTTAAAATATCTTCTGTCTCAATCTCATCATCAGAGAGTCTTAAACGCATACTATCATCTGAAAGAGCATCTTCTTCATCACCATCATCACCTGTACCATATAATAGCTCCTCTTCTTTTTCTTTTGATAACTCATCAATATTATGTGTATTAATACAAGACAAAGAATGCACAGAGTCAGAAGAATGTAACAGATCATTTCTTATATCCATGATAGAAAATGTATGGTAGGTAAGACAATATCACAAACTATTCATTTAAAGTTTTGTAACCTGTAATTAATAATTTTTAAATTGTAATTTCTTTACTTTTAATAACTTTATTTGAAACTAACAAATATTAACTTTATATGTGTATTTGTATACTTGATTATATATGCACCAACATATTTCAAATATTTTACACATTTAACTTCACTTAAATTTTTTAATTAATTAATTTTATTGCAAAAGTATAATAGAACAATATACAATATTTTAATAATTTAAGATATATTATTAATTTTTATCTTTATTAAGTTTTATTAATTTAGTAATCAGTAGATATCATAATAAATAATATTGGAACCATCAGAATTATAAACTATACATAATAAATAATTCTTTAAAATTGAAATAAAGTTCATAAAAAAAGTTTATCTTGTATTTCATAAGTAAATGATAAAACATTACTGTTTATATAATGTTAAATTAAATCTTAAGTAGATTTAATTTTTAATTTAAAATTATTTATATTAAATTCTTTTCTTAAATTATATTAAATTAATTTTACTAAGAGTATAAGTCCTTATTTCCTATGAATGTTTAATATTAAATATAAATATAATATCATTAGACATATAATGCATACAAAGAATTGATAACTAAGAACAATAAAGGCATTGTGCAAATATGCATAAAAAAATTTTGCTAAAATAGTTACAGATAACAAAATATGGGCCCTTCAATGCGCCCCAACATATACCATCCCTGGCCCATGAGTACTCAACTAATAAAAATGGCGGATAGCTACTACATTACCGATACTCGCCATATATTTTAAATAACAAATGCACTTCATTGTCACAAAAGTGCAATTGTTATTTTAAAATAATTAAATATAATTTTTTACTTCATACCAATGACGCACTAAAACATGGTTTGATATAAGCTAAATCAGTTTGTTTTTTTTTTTGTCTCGCAAACATGACAAACTTCAAAAAATTCAAGACAAAAATATTGTTTGTTTATAAAATAAAATATAAATGCACAACACGAATGGATACGATTAATGTAAAATGATAAAATGTATTTAAATAATTATGATTTAATCTGTGAAAAATTTATATTTAGAAAGGCGGGCTTCTCGGCAAGCTTCTCTATTGAACGAATACTGCTGAACATAGGTCCCGATGTATCCTAACGAAATTCAACGATTCCACACGAAGTTGACCAATATGGCGTCATATTCCACTACCAGTACCAAATTTATTAATTCTTTAATAAATATTGAAAATAAAGGTTTTATAAGAAAAATATATATCCAACATGCAAAATAGCACTCAGTTTTTTACCTTTGAAGTAGGACTATATGAGCTGAATAATATAAAAAGTACTTATAATACTTCTACTCTTTCCTTCCTTGTGTGCTACTTAACAATACTTAATGTCTCATGATTAGTAATATTTATGCAAATTTTATAAAAATTTTATGAAATTTAATTCATTAGTGTAAATGTAAATAAGTTTATATGTTTCAGCATTTTTATACGAACATATTTTTCTATACAATGTATACTGAGAAAATACTATTATTTAAGTATTTTTGCATAGAAATACTATTTATGATTATTATTTTATAATTTACAAAGATTTTTTATTTAAACATTTAATAAATAATCATACTGCTTTCCCTTTCCATTCATTTATGAGGTCAACATGCGTCATACTGGTAATACAACATTAAATTCATTGAGTGGGAGAAGTGTTGTACTTTCACGAGTCATTATAAGGATCGATGAATCTATATAGATCCAATATTTTTATTCTTATAACTTGAACTTCCAATAGATTAAAACAATATTGTTTTTATTAAAATTTTGTTATATATTTCTTAAAAACAAAATATTGATTATTTATTTCATTTAAAATTTATACAATAGTATAATAAGATATAATCTTATAAAAGAAATAGTAGCAGTATAATATAACATATTGTACAAGTTTATAAGTTTATAAGATAATACTCAATTATGTAATAATAATGTAATTATTATTAATCTCATTGAATATATAGTTTCTTACGCTAAAAAATATATTATAATATTGTAACAATAAAGTTTTGAAATATTTTATTTTATTTCATTTTATCTATCACATTTTATAATTTGTGCGTCATAATTCAATATAAAAATATTATTAGCTTTCATTTTGTATGACGAAACAACAAAATGGCGTATCTATGCTCTATAAAATGGCAGCTATTCATATGTATATACATATATAGTTTGACATCTACAATAGATTTGATCTTTACATTTGGGACTTCAGGCCCAAATTCTTAAGTGCAATATTAATAGAACAAAATACTATTTTATTATTTAAATTGCTCATTGACGTACAAACGAAATATGATAAATTAATAATAAAAGCCTTTTAATTTGAAAAAATTAACAAAATATTAAATCACTTATTTTTGTTTCTAAGTATTTATTGTAAAATTTAGAAAAAAATTGATTCTTTTATAATTTTAAATAAATATACATTATAATTCGGGTCATGTAATAATTTAGACCAAAAAATCTGAGTGACCCACTCCTGAATGGTAACATGTAATTATGTATACAAGTGAACTTACGTTATGTTATAATGCAGACAGTCTTCAATCAGTGATGAACATGCTCTTTGTCTTATAAAAATACGTTATATTTACGATAAATGCCAGAAACGAAGATACACTGTGATACTCGTTCATCGAGTATCTGCAACACCGCAACCTAAACAAGCGACAAGCAATGTTGCCACTTTTATTCGTAACTGTTAACATAGTCAATGTGTTTCGATGAAATTAAAGTTCAAGATGAACACGGTTCAAGATGAACAGGTTTCTGAATTGTTTGTATTTAAAATATATTTTAAATTAAAAACCAACAGACACTCAATTTTGTCAAAAGAAATATACAAAACTATCGACGTACGCAAAGAGAAACGATAGTTTACGTCTCAGATTTAATAACGCATGCGCTATAGTGTAAAATACTTTCAGAACTTATACTATTTGCTGAAGTATGCAAAATACTTCTGTTTAGATACTGAAGTATACTTTATTTACAAAAAATGTATACAAATACGTGAAATCAATAATAATCAACTCATGGTGCGCATCTTTTCAATATTTGAGCTTTTCAAAAATTAGTTGTTTAAAATATACGTACATAATAATTACATTATATTATTTTAGAAGAAATGTTATTAGCAGTACAAGAAACATCGCTTATTACTAAGCTATAAGTTAAGATCAAATATCTTTCTTGTGATATTTTCTAAAACATTATTAATCAAACATGATACTGATTACAATTCAGAGCAAGGTTAATATTAAAAGTATCATATTATGAAAATACATATAACTATAAAATATTACTGATCATAATATATGTAATGCTTAATATTACTTTCTTTTTTTTTTTGTTAAAAAGAAGAAAAAAAGATGAATATTGAAATGATAGTAACATTTTATATATGTTTATACTAATATAATAAAAAATGAAGTATATTATTCCATGTAGTTTAAAAATGTTTTTAGTTATGTAGATTATCTTTATATTATTTATATTACATATTACAAAACTTACTGTAATATATATATGCATTTACATATAATATGCATTTATGTAGACACGTTTCTCAAGAAAGAATAATATGATATAATATAAAATACGTAAAGTAATATAAAATATTTGAAATAGAAAAAATAAGAACATAATTAATTTTAAGAAATAGCTTGTAATGTTTATTTAATTACGTTATCTTAGGTTTATTTGAAATGTTATTTACTTAGTCTATTAGAAATTAGGCCCATAACAATGTACTTAAAGTATTTCTATTTTTTTTAAGTATTAATATTTTTCTATTTAAAAATATTATTAAATAAAAATATTTATAAGAATATTTATTATGATAATAGCCTTTGCTTAAACCAATATATATATTGTTACATTAATTTTATAGAAAATTATATATTTTTATACTTTGTTTTATTTTAAATTGTTGTAAATATTTAAATCTATGATATAAAAAAAATCATAACATGCATTTATTCCCTCTGAAAATGTAATAATTTTTAATAATTATATAATAAAATCCATTTTTTTATATAATATTATTACAAAATTGTTATAAAACAATTGTTTACATTGCAATATAGAACCTCATGTTAATTATATATAGAATGATACTGCAAGTCATGGTCAATCTTATCATTTAGCATACAATGCAATCAAATATATTGTCATGTCTTTGTCATTGTTATACTTTCAATCGTGAGAATCAGCCTTACAACAAAAATTAAGAATGTATTACATGTATTTGTTACATGTGTCATGATAAACGAAATAAAAATCTCTATTATATTTTAAATAACAATAAATGGCTATTAATAAAAAAATTTTGATTTTTGTAATTTTATCTCAACTGTGATTCTGCTGCTATTATTTAATATAAAGTGATGATATTAGTATTATACTAAAAAAAATAAAATAAAATAAAATTTTACCTAATTCTTTTGTTTATTTAATTATAGTCTGATGTAAAAATAGATACTTATTTTTTACTCATTTCTATTGTAATTAGTATTCTTTCATAGAAAGTCAGTATTAGGTCGTAGTATAATATAGCTGAATATACTGTATGAGAATGGTGGAGGAAAGTACAACTCCAAAGATGTGTAGAGAAGAGAATATTTGCCTGCTATTTCGGAAGAGTTGAACAATTAAATAAATTTTGATAGACAAACAACGAGCCATAATATTTTATATAAATTGTATTAGTTACATTAAAATCAAATACATCCGCATGCGTATTAATTACTTCTTTTCGCATACTCGATCGAAATACATTATACGACAGGAGAGCACTCTTTAGGCTCCAAAAGAAAGAAAAGTTGTTGTAATGGCTGCCGTGTCATGAAATGAAGGTACCGAGCCAGTTTTGTGGTTCCACGATGGAGGAGAACTCCAGTTCTGCATCTCAAAATCATAATGGACAATTATCTAGTGGTGCGAATGTTCCATTGACAAATAATAAACATCAAGGAAATGACAATGGTACTAATGGCGATGCTAAGAACGAAAGACCACAATACTCTATGCCTGGTATTCTACATTTTATTCAGCATGAATGGACTCGCTTTGAACTTGAAAGATCGCAATGGGAGCTTGATAAAGCAGAATTTCAGGTACAATATTAATTTATTTGAAAAATTTTCGGAATTTCTCAGTGTACTTTTCTTTAAAATACTCTTTTCATATTGTCACTTCATCTGTCATGTGACAGAACATTGTAAAAACATGAGTATTTTAAATATGTATAATAGACAATATAATTTGTATATATATTTAACTTCTTTTCATTTGAACTAAGGAATATTTTATAGGAAATACTATGTTTTAAATTTTAATATAATAAATGTTACTATATCACTGTAGTAAAGAATTATTATATTTAAACTATTATATTTTAACTGTTATATTTTTTATACTAGAATAAATAGATAGTACTTATGTAGATTATTTGCATAAGTCCTATGTATGTTATACTTATGTTACGTCCTTATAAGGACAAAGGATATTAAGTCAATATTTCATCTTTCTATCTTAGTTTACCTTTTGATAGTCTTTTTGTGATATAAAATGTAAGAATTTAAAAAGCTGCAAAATATAAAACAGAATATAAAACTATGATGTTAGAGAGACAAGTAAGTTTTTAAAAATAATTTAGAAGAAATATAACATGTTTGTTATTATTTTTCTATAGGCTAGGATAGCATTTTTACAAGGTGAAAGAAAAGGTCAAGAAAGATTAAAAAATGATTTAGTCAGAAGAATAAAAATGTTAGAGTATGCACTTAAACAAGAACGGTGAGATTTTTTTTCATTAAAATCATAAATGAATTTTAACTTCATTATTAGAAATATAGGTATAATATTTTTTTTCATATTTTTACAGAGCAAGGTATCACAAATTAAAATATGGCACTGATTTGGTAATACAGGGAGATACAAAACCTCCTATTTATGAAGAAGGTATTTGTAATTGTCCTAATTCTGATGTTGGGGGTGGTGGTGATGGAGAAGCTCCATTCACATCTGTCAGTAACATTAGCTGGAGACAAGGCCGTCAAATTTTAAGACAGTAAATAAAATATGATTTTTATAATTATCTGTATATAATAATAATAGATACAGTATTATTAACAGTTTATATATAACTATTACTTTAGATACTTACAAGAAATTGGTTACACTGATACTATAATAGATGTACGATCTAGCAGAGTGAGATCTTTACTTGGTTTAAGTAATAATACAGACTCAGAAGATATGAACACTCCTGCATTAAATGGCAATGAACCATCAAATAAGCAAGCATCAGAAAATAGTGTTCGTAGAATTCCAGGAAAAAAGGTAGAGGTAAATAATTTTATTGAAATCTAATTATTTTATTTATTATGTTACTGTTATATAATTTTATTGAATAATTTTATTGAAATCTAATTATTTTATTTATTATGTTACTGTTATATAATTCTATAATTTTTATGAAATTTTAGTTGAAATATGTAATATTTGTAATAATGTCTGTCAAATAGTTTTCATCATGTAATAAGTCTTATTCGTATATTGCTAGCAACCATCGTCTATAGCAGAAGCAATAATATTAGATACAGAAGCAGCTGTTATGGCAAACTTTGAATTTTTGGCACATACAGATATGGATATGGAAGAAGAAGAAGGAGATGTGGAAGATGATACTTATGATACTAATATGGATCCTAAACCAAATAAAGTAATATATGTATATATTGTTCTAGTATATTGTTATACAATTTTACAAATTTTAATAACAATGATTAAATAAATAATAATATATTTGTTTGTTTCTAACTTTTAGCCATCTATGCTTTTAACAGAAGATGTTGATGCAGAAGCTGAAGAGGTATTGAATGAATTAAATCTTCTCACAGAAATTGAAGAATCTCCACCAGGTTCTATTCGCTATTCGTCTGAATGGAGTTAGTATTTATTGTATTTATAATTTTATTAACAATTTATTTTTATTTATATTTTATTAATATTGAAATTAAAATTTTATTAAATTTTTTTAGGTGCAATACGTAGGGGTGGACATCCAGATCCGAAACGTCTAAATGAAGAAGGTGATTCCGCATTGGAATTGGGTGAATTAGAGCAATTATGTGTAAACAATGAAGCAGAAACTTCATATGATGTGAGTTACATTGGTTATGTTACTGTCATTGTTGCCACGAATAGATGTATGTAACATAATCTTTACATTTGTAAAATTTATATAAAAGCTTAATTTTACTTTTAATATAATAAGTATATTTAAATCAAATATATTTTGTATAGATGGTAGCCACTACAAAAGAAAGTTTAAGAAAAACATGGAATGCAAAATATACATTACGATCCCATTTTGATGCTGTTCGAGCTCTTGTCTTCCATCCCACTGATCCCGTTCTTATAACTGCAAGTGATGATCATACACTTAAATTATGGAACCTTCACAAAACTTTACCAGCTAAAAAGTAGGGTACTTATATTTCGAAATTACGAACAATTGATTCATAAAAATTACTGAAAAATGTTAATTCTTTTATTTTAGGTCAGCTTCATTAGATGTAGAACCACTTTATACATTCAGATCACATACAGGTCCTGTATTATGTCTAGCTATGTGTAGTACAGGCAGCCAATGTTACAGTGGTGGTTTAGATGGTATGATTCACTGTTGGACACTTCCATCAGCCAATATAGATCCATATGATTCGTACGAACCAAGTGTCCTTAGCCAAACATTAAAAGGACATACAAATGCAGTTTGGGGTTTAAGCATGTATCAACTTCGATCACAATTGTTATCATTCAGTGCTGATGGAACTGTAAAATTATGGAGCCCACAGAGTAAATCACCATTACTTCATACATATATTTCTGAACAAGGTATATTTTTTAAGCACAGATTATTAAAAATATGTTTTATATAGTCGTGTCTAAAAATGTTCTTTTTTTTCCTATTCCAGATGGCATACCAACGTCAGTAGATTTCATTAGAGACGAATCAAATAAATTAGTTGTAGCCTATGACAGAGCTTGTGTGGTATTTGATACGGAAACTGGTGAAAGTGTAGCTCGTCTTGAGGCCAATGAAACAAAGGGAGTAAATCGTGTCGTAGCGCATCCTACATTACCTCTTGTTGTTGCGGCACATGAAGATCGACATATTCGATTTTATGATCACCGATCAGCCACCCTTGCTCATGCCATGGTTGCTCATTTGGATGCAGTTACTAGTCTCGCGGTAGATCCTCATGGTTTATATTTACTTTCAGGAAGTAAGTAATATTAAATTATAAAATGAAAATAATCAATACATCATAAATTATTAAATAATTAATCTTTCATCATTAGGTCATGATTGCAGTATAAGATTATGGAATATGGATAATAAGACTTGTGTTCAAGAAATAACAGCACATCGTAAAAAGTTTGACGAAAGTATTTTAGACGTAGCATTTCATCCTTCACGACCTTTTATAGCAAGTGCCGGAGCTGATGCTCTTGCTAAAGTGTATGTGTAAAATGTAAATCAAGATACACATTTCTATTATCAACATACATCAGGCGGAACAGATTTTGTACTCATTCTTTCTAGATAGTTTTACCTATACGTGTTACACTTCCAATTTTGTTGTAACTTGTACTGCTCTACCATTTGAAATACCACTTTAGGAAATCAGATTGGACATATAGATATCCATGTTATGAAACCAAAATTTGCACATAACCCTTGTCCGCAACAATTTATTAAAACAGTAATTTCAAATATAAATGCTGCTTATTGATGAAACTTTCACTAAGTGGCAATATTAATTGGGATAGCGGAAGGGGTCTGTCTTGTAGCATATTAGTTGATATAGTTCTGATAATTAGATGATGAAGTACCCCTTACCCAGAATCCAGGAAGCACACTGCCGCAGTAGCATAATATTTATCCCTATGTTAACTATTTATTACCAATATTACAGTTACTGTTGCACAGCTACTGGAGATTAAGACGTATTACGCGAAAATGTCCTACATCAATTAGTCTCCCATTATATGATTTTTATGCTACCTTATATATTTATCAAGGTTGGCATATAATAACAACAAAAAAGCAACAACAATAATAATAATAATAATAACCGTAATAAATTAATTATAATGTAAGAGACATAATATTAATAACAGTAAATTATAACTGTGTGTTTCTCTGTAATATATTGTATTTAAAAATAGATGAACTGTGTAACGTACTATAATGAACATGTTTTTATTAAAATTTAATTCCATTTCTATTATTTTTTTTTCCTTCAACAAATCTAGTTACATAAATTATATATATATTATAAGACATAAAATCAAAATGTCCAAATAAAAATTATACAATTTTTTATTTAACAAATGAACATATAAAATGTAGTTACTCTCTAATATAAATCTATGTGAAATGTATTATGTAATAAGATTTAATAATAAAATAATCTACATCATTTATATTATGTTGATAAAATATATAAAATACAAGAGAATTTATACTCTATTAATATATTTTATCTCTGTAATTTATTTCAAATGTTTCTTTAAAGTATAGTGACTCGATATTTGTGTGTATGTAACGCCCTTTGGCTGTCCAATCAAAACGAAGCAAATATTATCATTCAGGTTAAAGAATATCTATAAATTTTTACCACGTTGATCAGCTGACAGAATATTCTTAGCGTAGATATAACGAGTTATATATTGTAACTGAAATTTTAAATTTAGAAGATATAATTATTACAAAAAAATATATTAACGTAAAATATATGTCTTTCAATGATTTTATATATACTCATATTTTGAAAGATATTACAATTCGTTAAATAATTAAAATTCAGATTCAATATTTGATACATTTAGGTAGAGTAAATAATTTTTTTTTTTTTTGTTTTTTTTAAAGAGCCATTGATTTATGCTAGTGATTTATTTATTCATTATAAGATGTGAATTCAGTCCTGTTAAATATTCGCATAGGTTATGTGATTATGTTGTTTAAAGTGCATTCAAATTTCTTGTCAATAAGTATTAAAAAGTGATATGTTTGTTACGCTTTGTAAGCGTTGGTGTTATTTGAAAAATTAAGAATGGAACGAAATGGCGCGAGAGAAATGGAAGAACGAATGTGCATAAGAGATACTGGGAAGACACTGAAAAAATATGGTAGTACAGCTAAACATATTACACGAAATGAAAATTTGTTAAAACATACTGTATCAACGACTGATACCCTCCAAGGAATTGCTCTAAAATATGGAGTTACAGTATGAATTTTTCATTTTATATCAGTATACTAGGAAGTAATGATAGAAAACAATAAAAAATCTATACTATATTTTGTATCTTTTTTATGTTTTCAGACTGAACAAATAAGAAGAGTTAACAGATTATGGGCTTCTGATAGTTTATTTTTGCGAGAACATCTGTTTATTCCTGTCAATTCAGAAAATCCATTATCATTAGACAATACCGATGAACTTGAACATAATATGGTTCAAAATGTATGTATCTTATGTTAACAATAAAATATTATTTCATATTGCATAAGTGTAAAATTTTAGGTTTCTAGTCCATCTTCAATAACATCATCTATAGATGATGATAGTTCAGTTAATGACTTTTTAGCTAAAATGGATTCTTCTATAGCCAATGCTAAAAGAGAAGTTAAACGTACTCAGGGGAACAGTGAGTAAGTTATTGTTTATTACAGATTAAGTTATTTAATAAAGACATTAATCGTATATTCACAATTTGTACTATAAAAAATTTTACATATAAATTTATTAATGAATTGTGCTTCAGATTTTGCACTGAGGATAGTGATATCTATGTACAATCACATAGAACATCTAAATTACGTAACTCGCTTCCTATAACTTCAAATACACATACAATACCATCTGCTTCAGAACCATTAAGACCATCATCTTCTAGTGATATGCATAATTTTCCAACTGCCGTAGTTATGACTCAAGGCAGAAAAGTAAAAACATCATTACAAAGACTTCAGCAGCAACAAGATGAAATATTCCAGTTGTAGCAACTAAATTTTATTAGACTGTAATATGTTTAATATTGACAATGTCATTAAAGAGCTTGAACAAAAGATACATTGAATAATATACTGGAAATAGTAAAAGACTATTCCATATTCAAAATTGGTTGCTCCAATATTGTATTATACTGTAAGTTATATTCATTTCTTTTTTCATGAATTTTTTATGATACTTTTATCGTATATTATAAATATTAGAAATATTTATAAAAGATAATTGATCATTTTATTCTTGTAGTCTGAGTACTATCAACAATGGATCAACTAGCTCTCATATTGTCCAAGCATATTGTTAAAATAGTTCAAACAATATTTCTTAGTAAACCATATGTGCCTTTAATCCAAGTCGATTGTGTACTATTTCTGTTATTTTTATAAAATATTTTATGTTATGTGCAATATTAGATTTATAATTTCTATGGATTTAATTTATTTGATCTTATTGGAAATGATAACATGTACTTCTAAAATGATTATAATTTTGATATAGAATTTAATTTGATTATTTCTTTCATGACAAAAATAATTCTTATAGGAAATATAATTTAAAATATTGAAATAATTAAATATTATACTCTTCTACAATACAAGTTTCCAAATTATTATTTGATCTTCCTTAAAATATTATTTTTCGTTCATATAATCTATTTCATTTTTTAAAATATTCAATATAAAATTAGATAAATAAATATATATAGCTTGGATTGCTGAACTGCTCGTTTGTGTAGAAAACTTGTTTAATTACTATTTTAGTGACAAATAAAACAAAATATTATTAAAATTAATATAAATGCTCAATTTTTAGTTACAACTATAAATAAATGATATTTATAATTTGGTATAAATAACCTTCATTACAAAATTTAATATATCATATCTATTGTTCGAAAATAATTTGTACATAATGCACAAATGACTTTAATATGAATCATACTAAAATATTAATAGAATTGATTTCTTTAAATTTAAAAAAATTATTAAATTATTATTAAAATGATAATTCTGTTAAAATTATTAAAATTTTTGAAGAATGTATATTAGTAATATAAAAATTATTATTCCATTTACAATATAAAATTTATATTGATTACGTTGATAGATTATTTGTAATTATTTTTGGAGTTATATAAATTTATTGTTGATGCAATTAATAAAAATTTTATGAAAGAAAATATGGTACCTGTTAATATTGTCTATATTATTTATTTTGTTCATTGTTATATCAATAATATTATTTTTGCTGTAATATAAATAGTAATTGTGCTGGATACACATTATTATATATTATTTATATATATTATTATATACTCTATAAGAGCAATTGTAAATTACTATAGCAAAAACAATTAAAGTTTAACGAACAAGCGATAAGTTTATTTTAAAATGACATAATATAGAAAAAGAAATAATAAATTTTACAGTTTATATTAAAAACATATTGTATGGTCTAACTTATTTTTTTACTTTGTTATGAATACATAACAATCAATTCAAGTCATTTTTAATGCTATGCATTAGTAATTAATTGTAAATATTTTAAGTAAAAATTATTTAATGTATATATTAATTAACTTATTAGTTGTATAGCATAAAATAGTAATTGTGCTATATATAAAATGTCCATATTTAATATTTATATGTGTATGTATATATATATATATATATATATATATATATATATATATATACACATATACATATTAAAAAATATTCAATTGTTATATATAAATGCAAAAAAAAAACATTATCTGTTAATAAAGTAATTTACATCCAAATATGCAACCAAAAATATTTAAAATAAAATATACATAAATCAAATAAAAATGACTAATAATTTACATACAATTTATTTATAAGAAAGAATTTGATTTGTTTTCGCATGCTTCTACATTATTGAAATAAAAATTATTGAATGACAATTGTTATTGATTATTCGCATACTTCATTATATTTACATATACAAATAAAATAAGTATTACTTGCAACATTCATATTTTATGAAATATGTAAAAATGTAATATGTTATTAACAAAGAAACATCAATGATTTTGTAAATATAAGTACATTAATGATAAGTTTCAATTATCTAAAGATATTAATATTTTAATTACTAAATTATTTTTGTATAAAATTTATACGCATACAAATCAAAATTATGTAATTATTATTAAACAATAAAATCATTATTTGAGATCAATTTGGAATGTATTAGATTTATTTAGAATGAAACAAAATATCTACTTTGCTATTAGTTATTTTGATTGGTAATGTTATAAATTTATTGCAGCTACATTTTAATTCATTTATAAAATTAAATGTACCTATACGATTATTGCAATTTGGGCAATGAAGTCTACCTTTTGTCCAAGATTCCTGTAAAAGATGTATATTTCATCTTATATAAGGTTTTAGATACAAATTTTAAAATTTATCTGTATTATTTTCATTCATGACATTTATTTTTTATACAATATTGAATAGTTTAAAGAATATTTTAAGAATATAATTACATATAATACTAAATTTTTAATAATATTAAAGAAATTTTACTTGAGTGATAGCATGTTCAATCCATTTCGGCAACTTATCCATTGACATGTATGAACAAAATTCAGAATTACTTGCACCACATCCAACGTCCATAGCGTTTTTTTTTATTTCATGGTGGGAAGTAAATAATAAAATATATTCATTCTCAAAAAGATCTTTTCTACAATGTTTGCACTTCACTTCCATCATCTATAAAAGATTATTGTAAAAAATTATTACAAATATGTTTAATTCTTCTGTTAATATTTGATTCACATGCTGATCTTACTTCACTAAATGACAACGACGTAAATTCAACTTTAGAGGTTATAAATACATAAAAAGAAAATTACAAGACATTAATTTATTATATGTTATTATATATTAATAATTAATATTAATTAAAAGTTAAAATAATGTTTACATAATTTAATTTATATTTTTCTGCTTTAACCATATACGTATACGCTGTAAAAGGTTAACTTAAATTATTTTAACATTTCTATATATTGAAAAAAATATTAGATGAAAAAAGTATAATTTCACATAATATATTTATCAATAAATAAAAACAAAATTTATTAATAAATAAAACAAAATTTCTCTATAATGCAAGACAGAATTAGCAATATGTCTAAGTACTAAGGAATTACATATAAAATTACATTATACATATTGTAACATATATATTCAATATTTTTGTTTATATAATGAGAATATTATTATAATTAATTATAAATATTATTGTAAAATTTTACAATGTATAGTAACAGTATATGTACCTTTAATAACAAAAGATTACTTAATCTTCACCTGCTGGAATAGCATCTTCTAGTCTTTTAATAAATTTAATTCGTAATTCAGTTACATTATCATTTTTTAACTGATCTTGCACAAACCAACAAGCAATTTCCATTTGTACCATTTCACAAGCTCCTCTTAATACTCCAATTAATACATTACAATACTTTAGATTTAAACAATGATCAGGTAATTCAACAAATTCCGTTAATGGATTTGCTTCAAAACATAAAGAAAATTCATCACCAGCAGCACTCCAATTTGTGATTGTTGGTGTTATTCCCAAAAATATTTTGAATCCAGTTTGTATTTTCTCAGCTGTATCTCGAAAGTCATAACACCGACCAGACCCAGTTCGAGCTAGAAAATCTTCTATTAAACGAATTCCCATGTTATAACCCATTCTTTCCAACTGTTTGTTTACATCTTCTACATTCTCGTAATCCTTTAGTAATTGAGCTACTAATGCTCCATATGTTAATGTAAATAATTCAGAATTCTGAAATTTACAATTATATACAAATTTTCATCATATCTTAATATATTTTTTATAGAGAACTAAATTATAAAACAAATGTTAAACATTATTCCTAACCTCACTTATAGTTTATCTATTTTTTTTAATGATTATTCAATAACAGAATAAAATTTAATAATGTATGATTTAAATGTTTTGTAAACATTGATAATATAATGTAATAGTACACTTACAACTTTTTTCGAGTCGAGTTTCGTGCCTGCTCGTGACATATTTATATATCTATACTCTTCTTGAATCGGTTGTGGTTGACATTCACTATAGAGTTGACATTCACTATTTAATAAATTATCAAATTATTTATATATTTGTAATTGCCGAATTGTATATTGCCAAATAGTTATAAGAATACAAACTAGTTTAATATACAACGAAATATTCGTATAAAATACAATAATTTATTAAAAATTTTGACATTATAAAGTATATACAAATTCATTGTATTTTCGTAAATAAATATAAATATCAAATAATAAAATAAATACGGAATAGGGTATTAAAAATAAATGATAAATTTATTCAAATATTGTTTATTATAAAACGTACCAATCTTATTATATATATTATACATATTTGCCATTTTTAGCTTAATTATATATATTAAAATTTGACAATATTATATTTCATAATATAAATAAAATATAAATTTTATATGTTTGAGTATGTGTTAAAACTGAAAACTTAACAAGGACGGAGTCCTGAAACTGATCTTTGGGCAATTATATAAGGTTTTAATTGAGTTATTCAGAAGTCTCCCATAGCGGCTATAATATTACATAATGCTTTTCTTGCATCACTTTTTTCAAATACACTTAAAACTTCCATTGCCTTTTGTGAATGTCTTTTTTGCAACTGTTTTGTTAATTCAACTCCAGGCCCCATCATAACAATTTTATGAATCTACATATTGAATTTTCAAAATTATTTACTTCATAAATAAAAAAATATTTATATGTTACATTTAATGTGCTTACCTTAACATAATCTACATTATTCACAGATTCCAAACCTTTATCAATTTCTGTTAAAATTGATGGGTCATGTTCAATATGAAACATAATTGGTGCAGAACACAGATTGAATGTTACATTTTGATCTTTTGTAATAAAAGGACCCAAATCTAAGCAAGCTTGCCAAGCTAATGCTAAGTGTTTTCCAAAATTGTAACCTTGTTCTTGTATTTCATTGCTATGTCCTGCTAATTTTAATGTACCTTTACATGATTTTCCTAATAAGGCACCAGCACTTAAAACATTTCTAAGAGTCCATTCCTTTACTGCATAATCCTTGCGATCTTCAGGTGGTACAGAAGGTAAAGGATTATTTTGGTTATCTCTACGTCCTACAAATTCTGCTTCTGCTAAGTCTCTTACAGCACTTGACATTAATTCTACAATCTGAATATAATTATAATTCATGTAATAAAATATAATAAATATAATTAATATAAATTAGAATATATAATTTATTTACATACATCTTGATTACGAAGATTTGCCAATTCAGCACAAGAATTTGCTAATAAATAATCTCCACTTAATAATGCAATTTTATTACCAAAATTCATATCATTTAATTCAGATGTTTCTAAATAAACATCAGATTCTATATTTACCAGTCCTTTGTGAACAAGATGACTTGTACGTATCATTTCAGTTACTTCTGCTAAAGCTCTTTGACTAAATAATAATTTGTTTAATATTATTTTTGTTATAAATATATAACTTTAAAAATTCTGTGCTATTAAAAGTTATAATACAATACCTGTGCAATACACCTGCAGCTTTATCTTCTTCCATATCATCTACACTCAAATGACCAGCAGCTTTTGAAATTAATAATACAATAAGACCCCATGCTTGCATATTGTTACGTCCATTATAGATAACACTTCTATAATAAATTTGATGAAAAAAATTAATATCATTGTAAATTTATAAGAAATATAATATTAATGCTTACTTGGCTGTTTTTAACAAAGGATGATTAGATCCCACTAGTTTCCTCAAATGTAAAGCTACATTTGCTATTTCATCACTCAAAAGCCATCGTAAACTTAGAAATGATGTTGGATATCCAACAATTTTCTCTGCTTCTGAAACAGCTCTATTCCAATCTGGTTTTTGACTTCCTGCAAGCTTTGCTTCAACCTTATTAAATTGATGTAAATGAAATTTCCTTTGTATAGAAATATGCACATTTCTTTGTGTTTCACAATACACATTATAATTACTACATAAGATTGCTCGGGTTACATTTTCATTTCTCAATAAAGTAAATATAATTTTGTTCGTAAACATTTTTGTATTGCACTTTGTAGCTGTGGAATTCGTTTTCTCTCGACGTCAACATTAGTCACATATTCAACAGGTATAACGCACATGATTAACATTTTAAACTTTCACTTTTGACCTTATTTTTGAAAGATATCATGTGATTTGTCTTTAAATATAAGAAGTTATTCATTTTTCATTACGCAAAATCACTAAATATATATTTTATACCTTTGTTCATATTTTTATAATATATTTTACCGAGTCTTCGCTTTAAATACAGTAATATGTACGAGTTCTTTTATGAAAAAAAAGATATTACTTTATTACATGGGTAAGAAGTCGGATTGGAAATCATGTTACAGAATCTATTGTGTCTATTTTCATGAAGTTTAAGCTTATTTATAATTATATATTTTAAATTGTCAAATCTCCAAAAAATGTATTATAAAGATGCAAATAATTTAATATTTAAATGTGATTAAATTTCATATAGTATGATAAAAAAACAATAATATTTTAATCCTTGCATTACATGTACACATGTGAACACACGTAGTGGATAGTATGTATAATATACCTGTAGATGGATAATATATATAGTATAATAGGCATATGATGTAACAAATATATGTATAGTATTTGATAGCAGGTGTAGGTTATCGGATTTGCATTTCTATCATGATCTAATAACCTAATTTGTGGATTTTGTTTTTGTACCTCCGTTTGTGAATAAATATTTCCATCATAATGTTAAGTATTATTTTATGTCACCGTATGTTACGAATTGGTTATAATGAAAAGAAACTTTGGAACAGGTCATTTATAACATGTTTAATTAAATCACGAAGACAAATTATTTATCACGAAGGAGTTTTATCTTACACTTTGACACGTAATCCAATATACTCTGCCTTTGGAATTAGGGTAATATTCCTAATTTATATATTGTTTTCATAAACTATTATTACATTAAGAATTTATAATGTTTCTTTGAAATATGTTTGTTAATTCTTCAATTATTATTATACCAAGTGTCCAAGTTATGGAAATGATCAATAATCAATAACAAATAAATAACATATAACAAATTAAATAATGATAAGCAGGTACTTATTTCAAAGCATCTCTTTATTGCTTCTACAGATGTAACATTTACATAATGGGTAGAACTTCAAGAAAACGTCATCAAAAGAAGAAGCTAATTATTAAAGAAATAACAAAAAATGAAGAAGACAGTTTGATGTACCTTAAATCTTGGTTATTAACAAAAAACTGTTCATCAATTTATAATCTTACTCCATTTAACTTTCTTACTACTGGTAGAGGATTAAAAACATTGAAAAATATTAAAATCAATGATATATTGATCAAATTACCTTATGAAATCTTAATAACAACATCTATATTATCTCAAAGCAATGTCAGTATTTTATTTTCAAAAATTGAATATTATAGTGCACAATGTGTATTAGCAGTGTTTATCATATACGAATCACATTTAGGAAATGCATCAAAGTGGAATTATTACATCAATAGTTTACCAAGAAATTTAACAAATCCAGATTTTTGTACACAAAAAGAAAAGAATCTATTGCCAAAATTTATTATAGATTATATGGATGAGTTTCATAAAATATGTAATGATTTTCGATTACTAATTAAATCTATGAATAATTTAAAGTTAAATAGAGAAGGCCATTGCTCTCATTGTAACTTGCATCTTAAAAAAATAATCACATTTGAAAAGTACAAATGGGCATATTATATCGTTAATACAAGAGCTATATACATAGATGAAGCTGAAATTGAGACAAATCAAAACATTAATATAAAATATCCAAATAATTTAGCCTTGGCACCTTTCTTAGATTTATTTAATCACAGTATATATAGCACTACACATGCATCTGTAGTTACAAATAAAAATGGCAATAAATTCTATCAAATTAATACTTTAAATTCATTTAATTCAGAGTCACAAGTTTTTATTAATTATGGTGCACATAATAGTCTTAAATTATATATACACTATGGTTTTTTTATACCATATAATCCATTAGATGAAATTTATTTTGATATTTCTGATGTAAAAGTTTGTTTTGATATTCCGAAATTTAAATTAGATTTTATTATTTCCAATAATTTACAAAAAAATATGGCATTTATAAGAGATGGTTTAAATTATAATGCAACATGTACATTATTTATAATGAATACACAATTACAAAGAGATCATTGGAATATAAAAATATATGGAAATTCTCTTACATCAGAAGATAAAATAGGTGTATATAATATGGCAAAATTAATTTTAAATTTGAAAAAAAATGAACTGTTAAATCATTTGATCAGTATGAAAGAACTTAAATATTGTACACAATGTTTTTCAATTGCAATAAATCTTATAGAAGAATATATTACAATATTAAATGAATCATATAATAGTCTTTGTATGTTTCAAAAATAATAATTTGTAATATGTAATATTTGTTATAATATATTAAGATATTTATTATAATGAAAGTCAGGTAGAAATCAAACTAATAAATTTTATGTTTTGAAAATTTTGTCACTTCATTAGGATACATGATTAGTTTTAAATTTTTTAAAAATCAAATTTTTCAATTGGCTTTTTAGAAGCCAAATTAATTTTGATAAAATTGATTAGTTTGGCTTTTGTGATTCATATTTAAATAATTTATAATTTTATAATAAAATGAAAATAAAAATATTAATATTATTAAATTTTATTTGCTTTTCCATTATTTGAAATAATATATATTTTTATTTATTTATAATTTTAAATAAAATCGTTTTGCATTTAATAAATTATTAATAATTTCTAAAGAAATCTTTGATATGGTTAATCATATTTTTTTATTTAATAATTAATATAGTTTATTTAACATTTAATATAGTTCAATTATTTTTATAGTGTTGCAGTGGAAACGTAATTGATCGTACACGCAAAAAAAAGTCTATTATAAGTTCTGTAAAATTTCCATTGATAATTCCTGGATTTATTGGAGGAAAATCAGGACAACCAAAAAGAGATTGTTTTCATCCTGGTGTATCTAGTTTAAGTCGTGAAAGTATTGATATTCAAAAAAAAGAAGCAGTTAAATCTGCAAATATGATTAAAGCAATGCTTAGATATATTTGGCCAGAAGTAAGTTATTTTAAATATCTAATTAATATTGCAGTATAGATATATCTATATTATAGGATAATCCAGATATTCGGAAAAGAGTTAAAATAGCTATTGGTTTACTTGTTGGTGCAAAAGTTTTAAATGTTGGTGTGCCTTTTATTTTTAAATATACAATAGATACTCTTAATACCCAACACATGGCAGCTACTGGTAATGCCATTTTAAGTCTTGGAAGTGCATCAGATACAGTTGCAACTGTTGCAACATCATTACTTATTGGATGTATGTAAATTATATAGATTATTATTATTATAGAAATCTACAAATTTGGAGTAGATATTTTGTATTAATATTACTATATTAAAA
Source organism: Frieseomelitta varia (assembly GCF_011392965.1). Lineage (NCBI taxonomy): Eukaryota > Metazoa > Arthropoda > Insecta > Hymenoptera > Apidae > Frieseomelitta > Frieseomelitta varia. Next base: position 136,754 of record NW_025110680.1, read on the forward strand.
CAGATGGAATAGCACGTGCTGGTGCAGCTGGATTTAGTGAATTGAGAAATGCAGTATTTGCAAAAGTTGCTCAACATTCTATTCGTAAAATAGCCAAAAATGTATTCTTACATTTGCATAATTTAGATATGGCTTTTCATTTAGGTAGACAAACTGGAGCATTATCAAAAGTAAGATAAATTATTTTAATATTATTTCCATTTCTACTATTTGAAATGATCATTTATTTAATTTAAATTTTTACAGACAATAGATAGAGGAAGTCGTGGTATAAATTTTGTATTAAATGCTATGGTATTTAATATTGTACCTACTGTTTTTGAATTATCATTAGTCAGTACAGTATTATATTTAAAATGTGGTGCAGAATATGCAAGTATTGCTCTTGGTTGTGTTGGAATTTATGCTTTATTCACATTAGCTATTACTCAGTGGCGAACGAAATTTAGAATTTTTATGAATCAAGCAGAAAATGAAGCAAGTAATAAAGCAATAGATTCACTTATTAATTATGAAACAGTAAAGGTATATTTTGCAATTTATTTTTGCAACTAAGATATTTATACTCCATATAATTTCAATCTTTGTATTGTATAAATAATTCATTTTTATTTTTTGTATTAGTATTTTAATAACGAAAAATTTGAAGCTGAAAGATATGATGAATCTTTAAAGAAATATGAAATTGCATCACTTAAGACAACTACTAGTTTAGCAATGTTAAACTTTGGACAAAATGCTATATTTAGTGCTGCATTGAGTTTAATAATGGTATTAGCATCAAATAATATTATGGAGGGTAATTTTTTAAATATTTAAAATATATATATCAATGTATTAACAATGTTAATATAATTTTTAAATGAATCAATTGTAGGTACTATGACAGTAGGAGACTTAGTAATGGTTAATGGTCTTTTATTCCAATTGTCAGTTCCCTTAGGATTTTTGGGCTCAGTATATCGTGAAGTTAGACAGGCTCTTATTGATATGCAGACTATGTTTACTTTGATGACAATGGATATTGCTATTAAGGTACTTATAAATAATTTAAATATGATTATCCATGATTTATAAATGATTAATATATTTTATGATATAATACTAGTCCAAAGAGAATGCAACACAATTTCATATAACTTCAAAGAATTCAGATATTGAATTTAAAAATATTAGCTTCCAATATGTCGAAGGCAAGTCTATTTTTAAAAATATTAATTTTACTATTCCAAGCGGTAAAAAAATTGCTATTGTTGGAGGATCTGGTTGTGGGTATGTTTCAATTAAATGCTGTGTATATAACTTCTATAAAAATAAAACACTGATTAGCAATATATATTTTTTAGTAAAACGACATTAATAAGATTATTATATCGATTTTTTGAACCACAATCTGGAGGCATTTTTATAAATGGACATAATATTCAAGATATTGATTTAGATACTTTAAGGAAATCAATAGCAATTGTTCCACAGGTAATCAGATTAAAAAAAAATTTAATAATATATTCTTGCAATATTAAAATGAATAAATGATTTTAGGATACTGTCCTATTTCATGAAAGTATTTTTTACAATCTCCATTATGGTAATTTATCAAAATGTAAAGAAGATGTTTTTGAAGCTGCCAAAATGGCAAATTTACATGATTCTATTCTTAAATGGCCAAAAGGATATGATACACCTGTTGGAGAACGTGGTTTAAAATTAAGTGGTGGTGAAAAACAGCGAGTAGCAATTGCTAGAGCAATTTTAAAAAATAGTCCAATATTAATTTTTGATGAAGCTACTTCATCTTTAGATTCTATTACAGAACATGTAAGTTTCATTTATATATTAAATATTATTATTATACATATCTAACTCTAATGAAATAATTTTAGAATATTCTTGAAGCATTACGTAGAGCAACCGTTGGCCGGACTTCTGTTGTTATAGCCCATCGATTATCTACTGTTATGGATTCAGATGAAATTTTTGTACTAGATAATGGTAATTTAATTGAAAGAGGAACACATGATTCTTTATTAGCTATGCCAAATTCTTTATATTACAAATTGTGGGAAACACAACATATGGGAATGCTCAAATCTAGTCAAGAAAAAGATAACTGTAGAACCCCAGGAGTTTGAAACAGAAATTGTATAATGCACAGGTAATAACATCTGTACATTCTTGAATTTGAAATGAACCATTTGAAATATTTTGTACATCGAGAAATTTAGTTACCGAAAAAAGGTTCTTTTTTCAGTAATTTGGCAGACTACAACAAAAAGATTTAAAAATATTTTTAAAAAATCGATTGGTTCTAATTAAATATAAAATTATTACTCAAAATATAAAATTAATTTAAGATTAAATACTTATTAATTATTGTATTATTGTATATTATAAACACAACTAGCAATGGTAAATTAACTAAATCATTAAAAATAAATACATTTAGAACTACTTGTAATAATAAAAATTTATGATATAATAATACATGTGCATTATATACAGTATTTATAGTGCTATAAAATATCATATTTGTAGTTAAATCTCTAAAACATTATTATTATAAAAATTAATGTTTGAAAACTAAATGATCAACGAAACTAAAATAAAAACATAAGTAAAAATTATTATTTCTTTTTACTATATGTATATATAGATTTATCACAACTAAATATGATCTATAAATATTTTATATATAATTAAAGTACTTAATTTTTTATATACATACATGCATTTTCATATATCATATATAAACATTGTATATATCACGTTTTTAAGTATTTTCATTTAAACAGATCTTTTTAAATATATATAACTCTAAAGAACATTGATTAGAGAAATGTTGTGCATTGGTTACCTTGGAAACTAAAACAACTATGGATGCCGATTCATCTTGAATAAGTTTGGACAGTAATATAATAATTTGTTCTTATAAAAACTATGCTAGTTGTGATGTAGAATTTGCAAATAAAACATGCAAACTGAAGTTCCTACGTTACCTGTAGTACACTTCAATACCCATAAGAATCTCAATAGGTAATCACAGCAATGCCAAATATTTGTAAAGATTGTTTTGTATATTTATAAATTACAATGAATTAATTTATATTATCATTAGAGTATTTCTAATAAAATTTATTCTTAGTAATTATATATCTATAACAAACATTCCAATTATTTGTATTATATGTGTACATATATTGTTGTATAACTTGATTCCTTTTATTCAATTTTTTTACGAGTATATTTGTATTATTTATATATTTATTATACATTTAAACTGTATTTTAAAATATTCTCAGTATGAACAAAAAAACATTAATTACATACATTTTCAAGAATTATATATATCTATAATTTTCAGAAACCAAAATTCTAACTTAGGAAGATCATCAGAGGAAACAAAAATTAATTCATCTCATAAAAATATAACATATTTTTCATCTAAGAAAAAAAATTTACATCCTTTACTTGGTTTGTATTAAAATTTTAATAAGAATTAATGTAGCATTTTATGAGGACATGTTATTGTTAGAAAATATATTTTATATATTTTATATAGAACAACTTTTATATATTTATATTATTTTTAAGATTTAAATTCTAATTTTTATTTTTTATTTAATCTATATAACAAATAAAATATAAGAATTGTTTCTATTAATATTTTTGATAATTAATGAAATAATTATTTCATCTTCTAAAATAATCTTTTAATATTGATATTCAATATATAGGGCGGCCATACCAGAGTAATGTTCGACAATGTCCTTCAGAACAATCAAAACTTAATAAAAATAGTATTGAACAGAGAGTTTTATCTGCAAAAATGTTACGCATTAAAGAACTACAAAATCAGTTAGCTGATGCACACTATCGATTAAATGTAATGATTTCAAATATTGTATCATATAAACTCACGTATTTCTAAAATTCATATATATATCATAAGTATATGTTAATTACAGGCATACTGAATATAATTGTATGTTTCCACAGGAATTAGCAAATGAAAATAAATTATTAAAAGCATTACAGAAAAGACAAGATTCTGCATTAAAACGTTATGAAGGAACAAATGCTGAACTTCCGAGAATTATTAATTTACATCATGAGGAGTTGAGAGTACTTCAAAGTAAATATAAAAAGTTAAAAACATTACAAAAGGAAACCTGTGATTTATTAAAGGAAAAAGAAAATGAGCTTCAACATTTACAGGTAAATATAAATATATATAATGTTCTCAAACAAAAAATAAAAATATCATTATATTATTTCTTAGGCACAAAATAAACATTTATTACAACTCAGTAAAGATCGTAATTTGGGAGAGAGGGAAAAATTACAATTAGAAGTTTCTGATTTAAATCATAGAATACAACAACAGCAAAATACTATACAGGTAACTTAATATTTGTAACTTCTTATAACTTCTTATACAATGTTCATATATTTAATTATTTCGTTAGACACTACATAAAAAATTGGGTCTTGAAACTAAAAGTTTAAAACAACAATTACATCTAGAAATTTCTAAACGAAAAGAAACACAAAAACATTTAGATGAAACAGGAGAAAAATTAAAAACTTTAGAAAATTTATTAGATAATAGAGAACGAAGATTATATTATAGTGGACAATTATTGTTTCCTGACAAGAATCGACGTTTTGGCACGCAATCTCTTACAAACTTAAGAGATATTAGGTATGTGAAAAATGTAATTAATAATTATAACTAATCGTTTCTTCACATTCAGTGATTTCTTTCAGCTCATCAAATCCATTAAAAATACCAGATAAAAACAGAAAGTGGCAAACAGATATTCAAAAAAACAGTTTGGTAAAGATTAATTTTATTGCATAATTTTATAATCAATAAATTTATATCTTCTAAAGATAAATATTACTTAATCAACTTTATACCTTCTAAAGATAAATATTACTTTTGACAACTTTCAGGCTGTACTTTATACATCTGAATTAAATGATAAGATTAAAACAGAGGAAAGAGTAAATTCAAATCAAACTTTAGAATATATAAAATCTGAAACTATGACAAATTTAGAACAAGTACGAAAATATCGTCTTCAAAAATCACCATACGGAAATACATCAAATAATTTAGAAGCAAAATCGAAGGAACTAGATTTCACTATAAACGAAAATTCAGAGATTTCAGTAGATTTAGAAAAATCAGAACGATTAGAGGACCAACAAAAAGAGGTTCAGAGATATCAAACAAGCGCAGATAAATTTAGGAAAATATATAACAATCGAAAATATGAAAATTTTATCTGTTCATCTGAAGGTAGTGAAAGCGAGAATGAAAATGAAAATGGAAAAAATGATTATAAGAATGCAACTAACAATTCTAAACAATTGCATGCAAGGTTTATATAATTTGAAGCATTTATTTTTGTTTAAATTAGTTATTTAATTTTAATATATTTTATTATCTTTTAAGGTTAATTAGCAGTGCAGATGACACTTCAGATTCAAAGAAATTAACATTTTCTGATTGTAAATATAGAGATAAATTGAAGATTTTAATAAGAGAGAGAAAAAATGCTTATGAAAGTGACTCAGAAATAGAATCTGAAATAAGGAAAGAATCAGTTGAACATTACTTAACAGTGAATCATCAAAATAATGCACTTATTTCATCTGAGTATGATCATAATCAAACTCACTATAATTCTGATAAAGAAGTAGAAAAATTATCATGTTCAAAAAATATTTTAAATGAATCACAAAATGTTCATCAAAATTTAATTGATAAAGTGCACATACAAACTAAAAATATAGAGAATGAAAATATACATACTCAACATGATGTGCAAACGGAACGTAAAAACTCAGAAAATATAGAAAACTATATAATTGAACAAACTAAAACACAAAAATTTAATAATGCAAGTATGACAAAAAATGATTTTGAAAATAAATCATTATTACAAACATATTCTAAAGATGAACATGATACATCATTTAAAGCTAACAACACAGAGTCGGAGTCAGTAAATGGATCTGGTTTTAAACCAGAAATATCACATATAAATGAAATTCTTTTTAATGATTCACAAAAAAAATCTTCTGTAAAAGATTTATTAAATTCTTCAAGCAATTTAAGTAAAGGAGCAACAAATAAAGTAGTTACAACAGAAGTAGAAATACAGAGTAAAAATATAGTTCAAAGTTATGATTTAGAAACAAAAAATAAATTAAATAAACAAGAATTGGAAAATATTGATACAGTCTCACATAATATACAATCTCTTGGAAATGATTCAGTTCATGATATATTAACTGATGTTAGTATTACAACTGAAAATAATGTAAAAACAAAAATTACTAATTATAACAAAGAGAAGTTATTAGCATCAATGAAAGCTATTGATAATAATGAAAATATTGAATTTATCAACCAAGATTATGGAAAACCTGATATAACAAAAAGAAAGCAAATGATAGAAAATGTATTTCATAATTTACCATCTCACGTGAAAAAAAAGCAAGATATCATTAAAGATATATTTGATACCGATGTAATTAAAAATGAATCAACAGATAGTTGTGATAAATTACATTGACATATAAATGAATAAAAGAGATTAAAGTATTTGCAAAGTCATAATGAAAATATAAACTATATAAATAATTATATGTATTATATTTTTTTTATGGTACAAATACACGTACATCTCTATTTTACAAGAGGTTAGAAACTTCTTACATAATGTAATAAAATATTTAAGAATATGCTATCAAAAGATTTGTATATGTTTTACCTTAACTTTAATCCAAGCCTTTTAATAAATATATTATATTAATAATTTAAATGTCAGTAAGTTATTAATTTTATTTTTTGTCATTATCTAAATATGTATGTATAGTATTATGTAATTAACGTTGCATTAGTTACATTTATATTTACTTTGTATATTACCTAATAAAAAAATTATTAAACTATATTAAATTATATACATAATTAAAAGTATATTAAAATGTACAATTATATATATATGTAATTATAAATTTGAAAATATGACTCAATTTATATGTATATATATATATATATATATATTTGTTAAATTAATTATAGCTTGTTATAAATTTTAAAAATTTTCCATGGAAGTTGAAGAAATTAATTAAAATATATTCGAAATATAAAAACAGGAAAGGAATAATATAAAAAATATGAGTATTATTAAAAAATAAAAAGATTTGTAATTAATGTTTAGATTAAATTTATTTTTATTTGTATTTAATATTATGTGTAATGTTGTGCTGTATATTTAATTATAAATGTTCCTAACAAAATTGAAATCTTTTTATTTATGAATTCATTATTTGTAAATCTGTTATGCAAATAACAAATAATCTTCAAAAATAGTATTTTAGATTGTATAGAAATAAACTGCAAGATTTTACATTAGATTTACATGAATATACAAAATCTTCGTCTCACAGATTGGCAATACTGTTCTCAGGATTGACAAGAAAGGAAGCAAACAAGAAAGCAACAAAAAGGGACCTGTTGTGCACAGAAGGCAGTGGAATGAAGATACGCCGCGAATACGAATGCCATAATGAACACCAAAACAAATCATGAATATGCTTCTAATTCATATAACGGAGGTATTTGTTTATTTACTCTCTTTAAGTAACTGAAATTCTCATCTCTTCAACATAGTTAATATTAATAAGAAAAATACATACTTTGTTAAGAACACAGTAAAAGTGAATTGAAAAACCGTCTGCTGGGCGTCCTTATGGCGTCTGCTAGAATGACGCTTGAAAAATAAATTTGATTTTCACATATATAAAAAATAAAAATATTTTTTTTATAATCGTTCAATATTATTCAATACCATTAAATATTATTAATAAATATTATTTTGTAGTATTGAAAATTCTCTTTATTACTTTTATGAAATAATGAAATTATGTATTTTTTTGAAACTGTCATATGTCATAATATTAATAAAGATCAACGCATTTATTGTTGAATATTTGCGTAACAAATAAAATGAAGATATATTATTTTAACTTTTTAATAAAAAATTAAAAATTCATTATATAGGTTTATGTATGTTTTTATATAATTATTATAATCAATTATTTTAATTAATGAAAAATACAGGTTTTTTAATTATCTACTACTATTACTATTAATTTTCAATCATATAATATAATTTATTTGATTTGAAATGATAAAAAAAATATAAATGTAAAATTTGCATCATAAAATATATCATAAATACAGCATAATGACAAAACATGACATAATAAACATCATTTTATTCTGCAATAATAATCATTTTAGGTATTATGGGGAATGATAGTCCAGCTGCATTATTAGATATGCTTGCAGAAGTTGCATCTCAGACATTACATTCAGAGAAAAAGCGTAGTAAATTATTACTACCATCGCAATGCAAATCAAAAATAGATTATGTAAAAAGGAAAACTAATGAATTAACCTTTAACGTGCCACAGCTTTTATCTATGCCAGCATCGCAATTAGTTAAACAATTTTCTATTTTTACAAGTGATGAATTAAAAAGACAATATTCATATACATGTGCTCTTGTCATTGGATGTGGACAAAAATACACTAGTTTTGCAAGTGAAGGAAGAGCAAGAATGTCCATCAAAGCACATTTAGCAGAACATTTAGAATATTTAAAAACTAATAAAGAAGCCTGTAAGTTAATATTACAATATTTATATATACTTGCAAGAAAAGAAGTTACATACTAATTATAAAATATAAATTACATTTTATAGATAAAACTTTTACTGCAAAATCAGTAAGTTATAAAAATTGTAAAACCAGCCCCCAAAATAAAAAAAACAGATTGCAACAATCAAGAAAACCACAAGAAACATTAAATAAAGAAAATAAAGATATTATTACAGAAAAATCAACAAATTACTTAAGAAATATTCTGTTAAATGATTCTACTTTTAAGGAATTGGATAAAAACAAAAATGTTGAAAAAGTAGAAAATTCTAAAAAGGTACATAATTTTGAACAAAAAGATGTAGAAAGAATGGATTTTAAAGTTTTTGGAGATCATAGTTACTTTGAACGCTTAAAAGATGAAATTCCTAGCAAAAAAGAAACATCACCATTTAACAATTCTCTTGAAAATATGACAGATGAAAATGTAAGTGATAAACATAAAATAGAAGTATAAAATTTATAATCTTTAAACACAATTCTTTTCTTTATGTAGATTGTACTTATGGTTGTTGGTACTGACAGTGTTCATACGAAAGAATATCCACGTATTAATAAAAAATTATCAGGAAAAATTAATAAAAAATCTGATGCCATTTATTTACCAGGTACATGTGTAAAATATTTATAATACTTTAATATATTTTGTACACATACATATGTCTTATTTATATAAATACATATTCTAGTCTTTATATTATTATTTTATGTAATATAAATATTTTTGTTTATTTCTAGAAATATCATGGTCAAGTGAAAATAGTGACAAAAATACAGAAATTATAACTAGTAAACCGAAAGGAAAAGCAAAATTTATAGGTACTAGTAAAGAGGAAAGAGAAATGGCATTAGCTTTTATGGATCGTATAAAAAAAAAAGGAAATCCAACAGGAAGTAATCTTGAGTGTCGAATTTGTAATCCACCACGAAGTTTCACAGCACCTACAACATTGGTATCTCACTATCGCAGTCATGCTGGAATAAAACCATATGAATGTCGTATATGCAGAGCAGTTTTTACAAGAAGACATAGCTTAAAATATCATATGTTGATTCATCAAAATCAAACGCGATTTACATGCGCTGATTGTGGAAAGAAATTTAGACATCCATCACACTTCAGAGAACATCGACGTAGACATACCGGCGAAGCTCCGTTTGGATGTGATGACTGTGGGCAGCGGTAAGCAAAATGTGAAATATTAAAAATATCTATATGTTTTTATTAAAAAAAAATTTTTATATTAGATTTAAAACAAGAAATACTTATAAACGTCATTTAAAAACAAGACATGGTAAAGTTCTAACAACTACTGGTGAATTGTTATATCTGTCAGAAGAAGATTTTCAAAAAGTTCGAACTAACAGAAAGAAAAAAAATAATATAAATAAAGATCACATGATAGATGAGGATATAATTGCAACAAAAACAATTATGCATTGTCAAAATGACAATGATCAATTGCAAAATACTGTGACTGAGGAATATATTATAAATAACGATACCACTGATGGGGATAAAAATTGGAAATCAAGTGATGCAATACAAATTATTAGAAATTGTTTTGAAACTTACGAGGTTTGTCAGGAATCTCATTTGAATAAGACTGAATCTATAGAGACTGAATTACCTATAAAAAATAGAGTTTCTAACAAAGACGAAAATAATTTATCAGATGAGTATACAGATAAAGTACAAGATAAACTGCAAAGTGCTTCTTATATTAAATTAGAAATAGTTAGAGATGGAAACAATCAACTCATATGTCATGATAACACTGATCAATCGGAAATAATTTACCACAATATAAATGAAGCACCAGCATACATTAAAGTAGAATATAGCAACTTAATTAATAATTTAGAAAATGAGAATAATTTAGAATTTCAAGAAAATCTTAAATTCTCTGAAAATCAAATTAAAAATCCCATACAAATAATTAGTGAAACTGAAAATTATTTTAGCGAAGAATCTAATAATTCTGTAAGTGAACAAACGTCACTAATGCAAGTAGAAGATACCCATATTGAAACGAAAAATAAAGATAGCAATAAACATATAATACTTACTCAAGAACATATCAAATACAAAAAAGAAAACAGTGATATTACTACTCTCAATTGCAAATCTTTTCAAGAAATGGAAACCCATGAGATTGCTGTTTCAGAAGACTTAATAGATTTAAATACCTTACAAGAAATTAATCAAGTTGCTAATAAAACGATATCTACAGTTACGGATACTTCAGTAAATCAAAATGAGAATTGCCTATTACATGAAAATAAAAAATTAAGTAATTATCAAACAGTTATAAAAAATTTAATAGAAAATCGAGCAATCACATCTTCAAATTACATTTCTGAGAAAGATAATAAAAAATTATTGAACCAAGTTGAACAACGTTTATATATTCATAATGAACCTTTGAGTAGTATAATGGTACAAAATAAATGTATTAATATATTTCCACAAACACAGTCAAAAATACAATTAAATAAAAATCAAAAATTTACATCCTTGAATAAACATATGCAAACTATTAATGTAAAACAAAGTGAAAATCAAAATACAATTTTATTGTTAACTAATAATGCATTACAAAACAATGTTTTCAAAATTAATCACAACATGGCCAATAATGAGATTAAAGAATAAACATTTGAAAGAGTAAGTAAAAGTCAAAAGTTTTTTAATTTTTTTAAAATCAAATGTTCATATAAAAAGCAATATAATTATACTAGAGATTCCCTGTTTCTATAGAAATAATTTTAATAAAAATGCACTTTCAATGCGTTTTCAATTTTTGTATATGTAAATATTGTTAGAAAAAAACTGTAGATTTAACAATTTTTTATTATTTGAAAAAAATACATAGTAATTCTTCAAAAAGTAATTCTTTAAAAACAATGGATTTAATAACGTATTTTTACACGATTTTAATCATATGAGATACACAATATTAGCACACCTTCGATATACAATAAAGTTTAAAAAATGAACAGAAATGCATTCATTGTTTGCAAATGAAATGAAATTATTATTAAAATAGTTCAACTTATTATTTTTGACAACAAATTATGTGTCACAAGATCATTATTAGGCATTCCATATGTTGAAATTTAAAAAAATATTTACTAAATTTTTTATAACAATTTATATGTACATATTGACAGATTAATTAATTTACTTACTAGGATAAAAATACTTAATAGCATTGTTTGTGCCAAACATTGGAAAATGTACTACAAATTCATAATTTGCTTAACAAAAAAGAAATTTTTAATGTCAGTTATATTTATTTCTTAAATTTTCTATATTCTGCTTAAATGAATTACAGAAATATTGTTTATCATTTTATATTTATTTTAAGCAATTTATGGAGAATGTATTATCTGTTCCTATTTATAGCACACTTATTTTCATCCATAAAGATTATGCTTTCGTCGCAAAATGTACCGCATTTATAAACAGTAAATAATCATTTTCTATATATTATTTTTTTTTAATATTTTAAAATATTTATATTTCTTTAAATATAGCTCAAAAATGTCTTCCATATTTAAGATTTATTTGGTATTATAATCTCAATTTTTTCTTATAAAAATATATAAATATATAAACAGTTTATAATTGTCATCTTGTAGATATTAATAATTATGTTTAAAGAATTATATGGAATGAGTTGAATATACTTGCAAAAATTAGTGAGTAATATTCCATTACAGAAAATCAAGTTCTCAAAGCTCAAATTATTATATGTAGATGATTTTTAAAAATCGCTAAAACAACGATTGAATATAAATTACATTGAAATTAACATTCACAATATAAATTACATTAAAATTAACTCAGGTTTTTTGCTTGATTTGAGGCTTGAACCTTAAAATTGCAAATTGACATGAAAATATATATATTTTTTTCTAAAAATAAAGTACAACTAACACTTTCTAGTGAAAATATATTTTAGTATGATGTATCTGCTACTATAATTACAAATATTTTCAGATTTAGAACATTAAAAAATATAAAAGTTTTAGAAATAAAAATGTGAATATTTTAAGATATATAAACAAAATAAAAGCATTTATTGTATCTCTGTAAAAATATGTAAACAAATAAATTAGTTAAATATTATATAAAATATAAAAATGAAAAATTTAGAAATTATTTTCGCAAAAATTTATATATTATGAAATATAATGTGCCTTGTAAGTATTATAAAGTTGGCTATTAATAGCATACAATAAATACAATAATATAATTACGTAAAAAATATTCGTATACTTTGTACCAATTTTTATCATTTATAATAAATGTTAAAGGCTTATAATAATGTTAATATAAAAAATAATTTTAGTTATATATTGTATTTTTATACTCATTTTGTACTTAAACAATAAAATATTTGGTAATATAATTATAAACAATATATATATTCTTGAAATAGTTTTTACTATGATGTGAAATCAATGTTTTATAGTTTTGAATATTTTTGTAATTCCCAATTTTTTATATCTGTAGAAACTTGACAACAGCAATAAAGGAAGAAGAGTAATGTAAATGTACTGTACCCTGTATCTGTAATGAAACATTATATAAAAATTTAAAATAAATAGTTCATAGAAATCTATGTAGTAAATATTTGTTCTTTCATTTAAAGTAAAGTTGTCAAGTTATAGTAAAATACATAATATATAATAAAATAAAATGGTACCATGTAATATTCTATAGATGTAAATATTTCCAATTTCTTCTCCAACAAAAAAATAAAAATTTGATATAACTGACATGGCTAACAAAGGACTTGTTAAGATGCAATGAAATCGTCTCGCATTTGTTTCTGACAAATATTTTTTCCGTATACTTAAATAATATTTACTTTTTCCAGTTGATTTGATTAAATTTTCAACATTTAAGCCTATAAAATTCAGAACTGTCCAAATAAAAATATTTGTTTGCATTCCATGCCACAGAAAAACGAATGTAAAACATAAAAACGAGGCGAATAATTTGTTGAAATTTGATTTCAACAAAGGAACATAAATGTATCTGAAAAATGATTTGTTTTGAAAATTTTTATTATAATTATATATTGTATTTATATATCTCAAGCATACCTTATAAGAAATTTATATAAACCTTGATCAAAATATTTCCACATGTCAGAATACAAATGAATTCTTGCTACACATTTAGGTTGAGGAGGGGCTTTTATATTATCTATTGCACATAAAGTATGAGTCAATCCATATACTACAACATATTTAATTAAGAAAAATTGACCCATGCAATATCCTAATCCATACAAAGTCCATGGATCTAAACTTTTAACAAACTGTTTTTACAAAAAAAAGTTAATTTTTATTTATTTTTAATAAAAATTATTATATATAAAAAGATAACTTTACCTCTGGATGATATTGTATTGCATTGAAATAAAGAAAATGTAAAAAAATATTAGCAAAAAATATCCAAAAAATATATCTAATTACATTAAAAAGAAAATTTCTAAGATCTGCAATTTCCAAAGATTGAGATGTTTTTTTTACCTGTAAAAAAGTATTAATATATTGTTTACTTGTTCACAGCAACTAAGAACAAACACAAGTTTACTAAAATATGATACATACAGAATCAATAAATTCATAGTACAAAATCAATGGTCCTAAAGACAATGTAGGTAAGTATAAACAATATGCCAGTTTATATAAAAAATTCTGTACAAAAAAAGACATATTATCACAATTATTTTCTAAATGTGATTTTATGTTATCTACACTATAACTAATACTTCTCAGTTGAACCCAACATATTATATGAGTTAAAATATAGTGTTCTTCATCATTTAATTTAAATGTATTTTGGAAGATACCATTTGGAATTTTAAGAAAGTGTATTATAAATAAAAATACTACGTTTATCATCCATATGATAGATCTGCTACGTTTATGTGTTAAAATATAGAGTATACTTGGATGAATTAATGCACACAACGTGCCCAATATTCCAATAGAATAATATAAAAATAATAAAGATATAAAAATGTACGAACAACATAATAGCTGTAAAAAGACATAACATTGTTAACATTGTTAATAAAATAATTTGAGATAAATAATAAAATATAAAATAATACTAAAACTTCGCACCATACAATTTGATGAAATTTTGATGAAATGATTAATAATGTGATGAAGAAATAACCAAGGTATTAATTTTATTATTAATGGTATCCATATTCTCCATTCTTCGTCAGAAACATCTTGTTTCCTTCCAATCCATGTCCATCCTGGTGCAAAGTCACCATATATATCATCATAATTAATAAAATCTAAAAATTATGTATAATTTTAAAATATATTTATAATTTATACATAAATATAAAATATATATTTAATTTCTTACAAGTGTTAATTAGAAATACTTTGTAAATGGAATATAATACTGCACCAGTCCATAAAAGAAAATATAATAAACTTTCATATTTATATAATTTAATAATATTGTTGTTTGTTACCGATGTCATTTTCAATCATAATAAATTTATCGCTTCGTTTTTGTTACAATTACTATTTTTATTCTTTAATCATTGCTGATAATAAATAATGGTAATGTTTCATGCATTTTATTATTTAACTTTAAATCATTATCAAAGTATTATTTATTTGCGAAGCATCTAGAACAATTATTTAATCTTCGCATAACGGTGGCTGGGTCTACGGTAACCCGTTTAAAGTCCTACTTTGTATGTGAATCATACAAAGTTAACCTGTACGATTATGGCTACGATTTGACGATAAAAAATGGGATAATATTACGTTTCCAATAAGAAGTCAAATCGGTGACAAATGGACGTACGTTTCAATTCTGAAGAAGCAGTCAAAGCGGTTGAAAGTGTATTTCAGTACATTGTTTTCAGTATTTTTTATTAGTAATATTCTTTATCTTTGTAATATTTTTCATTTTTTGTATTTTTTAGTCTTTTAGTGCTTTCCACTTTTTAAAACTTAAAACTTCCAAACTTAAAACGATCGAGATGTTTTATTTGCATAGGCAATGACAACAAATATAGCGCTAAATGTAGCAATTGTCACAATTTTGTTTGTAGCAAATGTAAATGCCATCTAACGTATTAGATACAACGAAAATAAATAATATTATTTATAGGTAATAAAAGTAGCAAAAGGTATTTTTATTTCCTACTATTCTATTGTTATAACAATCATAATAAAAATATAAAAAAGAAATAAAATTGAACCAGCTACTAACGATTACATATAGGCGTACATCTGGAACGTGTACTATTCCACAGTACGGCCCATCATGCGAGAGTTAAAAAACATAAATGATTAGTAAATGTCATGCTTCATCTGAAATAGGTTAGATCTCAAAAATATCTTTTATAGATATTAGGTTAATGTCAAAATTATATTAGATCAATGTACTAAATTTACTAAAAAATTTAGTTTGCATAATATAAAAAAAAACAAAAATACACCTATATCAGAAAATTAGATGTTATCATTGTAATAATATATATGAAATATTTTTCAAATAAATTTTATTCTTAAAAGACAAAATAAATAGATTACAGCAAACTTAGTAAATTATTTGAACACAGTTACACACAATTTAAGTATAAAAATGTATATCACTTATTTAATTATAAATTAATATAAAGTACAATAGGGCAATGATCACTGCCATACACTTCATCCCTTATAACATTGTCACAGACGTTATCCTTAATTTGTTTTGATACCAAAAAATAGTCTAATCTCCTATATAAAAGATAATATAATAAAAGTATATAATAAAAATAGTATTTAAATACACAGTAAACAAATTTTTATATATTTACCATCCTATATTTTTACTACGTGCATTAGCAAAATATGACCAAAATGTATATGCATCTGCCTTATCAGGATACAAAGCTCTAAATGTATCCACAAATCCTGCATCTAAGAAATCTGTCATACCTTCTCGTTCTTCTTTTGTAAATCCAGCATTTTTTGTATTTGTTTTTGGATTTTTGAGATCTAAACAGATAATAAAATTAATTTATATAATTTTATAAATATATAAAAATTGTAAAAAGATAAATAAATAAAAAAACAGCCTACCTATTTCTTGATGAGCGACATTCAAATCACCACAAATAATGACAGGTTTCTTTTTATCTAAATCTTTTACATAATCTTTAAAGACCTCATTCCACTTTAATCTTTTAGGCAATGTCACTAATTTCTGACCAGCATTAGGCACATCTGTAATAACAAAATATAGTATACAATACTCATAGATTTATACTACATAAAACCTGAAACTTACAAGCATTAAGTAAATAGAAATTTGGATATTCTGCAGTAATCAATCTTCCTTCATTATCAAATTCAGCATTATCTAAACCATATTTTATATTAACTGGTTTCTCTTTTGTGTATAATGCAACACCACTATATCCAGGTTTTTTACCTATTTAGAAAATATATATAATTCATTATTTCATAAATAAAAATTTATAGTAAATTATAAAAATTCATACTCTCAAAAAAATAATAATGATATCCTTTTAATTTAACTTCTTCAGGTAACTTATTTTTATCGCATTTAGTCTCTTGCAATGCAACTATGTCTGCATCTTCTTTCAAGATATAGTCCATTCCATTTTTCTACATTAATGTAACAATAAATAATGTTGAATTTCAGTTAAAAAATGTAGAATATAATAGTAATAAATTTATTGTCATACTTTAATGACTGCCCTTATGCCGGAAACATTCCAACTAGAAATTTTTAAATTATACTTGTTTCCTATTGCATTTAACTTTGAACAATCAAAATTGATTTCATTTAAATCTGTATCTATTTTATTCAAAACTGGTTTTGCTACTTTTTTAACACGTTTTGCAGTAGGTTCTTCATGATCATCCGTATTAGATTTTCTTTTATTTGATACAGCTTTTGATTTTATTTTAGTGTTTGTGTCATTTTTAACTCTTACAGAATCTTCCTAATTAAAAAAAAGGAAGCAAAGCAAATTATTTAAATATATTAAATAAATTTTACTTATAAAATATAATGTTGCCATAAATTATTTTATAACATTATATTCATATTTTAAGGCGTACATTAAGTAAAATTATAATAAAAAAACATACTAACACAAAATTATTTTTTTATACATTAATAAAAATATTTAAAACATGATTTGTTTAATTATCTAACCTTTGAAGCTCGATTTCGTTTTGGCGGCATGCTGATTATTTTTGTGCACAGAAAACGCTAAAAAATTATCAATATTATAATAATAATGATATAGAAATGATTTGATATTATTTTATCATATCATAAATATCTAATACGTTTTAATGTATTTAGAATATATAAAGTATGCAACATAGTACATTACCGGCACAATCCTAAAGGAAGTTTGAAAACTGCGCGATATCATGAATTTAGTTCAATTGACTGTTTAATACACGCATAAATTAAAAAATAAAAATTCAGAATTTACAACATAAAGACAGACAATGTATTTAATAAAACTCTTAGATTAAACATTTTTTAATTACAGTATATACATCACAATTAATCATTATAGTGCATTATCAAATTTATAAATAAAAGATAAAAATTGATATTTAACTTGAAATTTAGAAATTTACAAACGAAATGGATAGTATAGTATATATATATATATATATATATATATATATATATATATATATATATATATAAAACAAATGTAATGATGTAATGTGAAATTTGAACAATGACAATTTCAGTATGCAATTATACTATATAAATTTACTCAAAAGAGAAATATGTTTGGTGATTTTAAGAGAAAATATTCTAAGTGATTTTAAATTTAATAAAAAATAATTTATACTTCTTAATTAAAAAAATTTTTGTTTTATAATCTTTATGTACATATAATTTATCTCGAAAGTATTTTTCTAAGAAGAAGAATAGTATACAGAGGAAGATAAGTATACACACGTAAGTATTTTGTATAAAATATTGGTACTACTAAAATGTCTCAATTTTGAACGTCAGTAAATTTGTAATTCATATTTAATCATATTTAATTTTTCTATTAATGACTATATGCGTGTTAATACATTTTTGTGTATATACAACGATCGCAAATAAAAGAAATAAAACAAATATCTCAAATATGTTTAGCAATAAAAAAAGTAATTTGCCACCAAGACCTCATATTCCGGATTCTGAATGTATGTTAGAAGATCTTAATAATGCTTCTACAGATGATATAGCATTTAAAATAATCGATAAAGGTATTATATATTTTATTATAACATTTGTAATAAGAAAAATATTAAAATAATATCTTCAACCATAACCTTATTTCAAGTTTAGTTACATATGCTTAATTTTTGTATAATTCTGTCATAAAAATGAAAATTTTGTTTTTAGGTGAATTTTCTGGAGAACATCCATTCAACACAAATCTTTCTAATACCTATCAGAAAGTCAAAATGTATTTAAATATAAAACAACAGTTAAGATATTTGGAAACTACTATTACAGAAAGAGGACAACAGCTGAAGACTGATAATGAAGAAATAAAAAAACTCGCAGATAATATTAAAAAACAAGCACAAGCTGCATTAATAACATAAATCTTTTATATTTATAAATTATATTGCAGTTATTTGATTAATTCCTTCTATAAAGGAAATTGTAGTGTATAATTATTTTAAACTTAATATTGTCTTAATTGTTAATATCGGATAATAATTATATAATAATCATACAATGTCATGTAATAAAAATTAGCTAATTTAGATACTTTTTGTACAAAAGATTAGTACCCTCTATTACAACATATATAATTTCTTACAAAAATAAGTATTACATATAATTTTTTTATATTATTTTTATATCTATGTATGTATATATGTATATAAATGTATATATATGTATGCTACATGAATAATTTGATAAATACAATTAATTGTATGTCTTTTTAATTTAATCTTATTTATATTTTAATTTTTACATATTTTATATGATAAGGCCATTGTAATAGTCATAGGCAGTTAAAAGGCACTACAGTTAGAATAGTAAATATTGTTAATTAAATTCCATTTATGTTTGTGACATGTATACTTTATAAATATTTGAATATGTATTTTAGAATATAAAACAATTCTAATTTTTTTAAAAATATTTTGTTTCTTATTTTCTCATTATTTGGAATGATCAAAGTACAAGAATACTTTTTGTAACTGATTTTCAAGATTACTATGATATGAACTTTGTTGTGCTTATGTTTCAAATATACTAACAATCATTCAGAAAGTAGAATAATAGATATTAATGTGACTTCTTCACAAATACCTTAATGAATATTATTGTGCATAATTCACTGATTGACATTGTTAATTAGATATACCTGTAGAAATATCATATCTAACTAATGGATCATTAAGATAAGCACACCATGTAAAGCCAGGTGGATACCCTGAAAAAATCATGCACAAAATTTTAAATTAATATCTTTAATTTAGAAATTAAAAGTATAAAGTGAAATAATTAAAAATGTATTTAAAACAGAGAATGTATGTTATAATTTTTTTATAATTATAATGTAAGTATATGCATAAATATACAAAACAATTACCTACATTGTGTTTATTTAAGCATGTTATATGATAAAAATTTAGATTTAGCAATACTTACAGCTATACTATGAATGATTTTCATGTGCTCACAAAATGTGGTTCAAATGAAATATCAAAATGTATTGCCTTTTGTCCAGCTGCATGCAAGTAACATCCCTGGATTAGTCAATGGTTAGTGACAAATACCTATGTTTTAGAAAAATATTTATACACATAAGGTATATTTAGACATTTAAGACTAAACAAAAGACTTGCATGAAGTAATTAATTTACTTTAATGACAAGGTTTTTTACAATTTTACCTCCACCAAAAGAAACATATATATTATGTGTTTATCTTTATTTATAACATCTGTAACAATAATATATATAAAAGTGCTTTACATTTGTTATATAAAAGTAGAACAGCTCTGTTCGTTTATAGATATTAAGTATTTTTTAAACGGAATATAAAAGTATACAATATATTAATTTTTTACATAATGCGTCGATATGTATTAGGACGGAATTCAGAAATATATAAGTTCATTGTTGTATTTTTTACAACATTTATAACAATCAATTATTCGCAATTATTATAAGTTATTTTAAGCTGTTTTAATATCATTTCTGCAAATGAGTAAAGTGGCTTAACTTAAAATGATTACTGGGCTTATCTTTTTTTTAATAATACAATAAATATCCAATTTTATGATTCAAATTCCTCTTAATCATTAATTATTTGTATATAATTTTCCAATATTACTATATGAAAATTTATGTAAAATCACATATATAATATATATAATTTCTCTATAAAATTTATTATAATTATAAAAGCGTGTATTAAATGTCTTAAGAATTTTAAAATAATTTGATTTGTAAAAAATAATGTAACAATAATGGAATGATTATAATTTTTTTTTTAAGTATTAACAATCTTTTATCACTTTTTTGTGCTTAATATAATGTATCCCTGTATTTTGTAAAATGGTGAATGTTATTTGGATTAGTTAAAAATAAAACAAAATGAAACAAATAACTTAGAAATTTTGATCATATATAAAATATATGAATTTTCATTACATGAATAATACATTGAAGAATATAACAAGAATATAACATGAATAAAAATTTTTAATAATCTCATATTATTAAAAGAAATAATATATATAGAAATAATATTATAGAAACTCAAATTTTATATAAATACGTATATACGTATGATTGTTACTAGTGATAGTAATTACTTGTTTTACTTAAGTTTATAATACTAATTAATTTCAATTTGTTGTTTCTTTACATAATGGAACATAAGTTTTTTCATATATATAAAATAAAAAGTATTTCGAGTTGATTACATCATAATTATAAAATGATTAATTGTAGCTATTTACCACTAAAGTTCGGCATCAAGAAAAACGTACGAAATATTAACTTGCCTCTAGGCTTGTATTTAAGATGGTCCTCGATGAATTGACAAGGACAACGGGCGGAGACACAATGTCGTGGTGGTACAGATAAACCTGCGATGTCTCTATTACGTTCCTGTGAGTCTATAACCAGATCAAGTCTGCGGCGCACAAAGTGATGTGCCCATCGAGATGCATACCTCAGCAACAGCAACTCCGCCCGTTCCTGTCAACACATACCATCATCAGAAACCTAGAGACGAAGTAATAGCAATAAAATAAATCCGTTTTTCTATGTATCAATAATCAACTCATTCATTAACTTAAAAAATCTATTAAATACATAAAATTTTATCAAATTAAATGCATAACAGAATGTCTTGTTTCAAAAAACGTTTTACCATTAACCATTTTACATGTTTCTTACTTATATCAAGCTTGCAATTCTGAATTATTTTAATTTAAATACTATGTACAATTGTATGTGTTAAGGTCAAGGGTGGATGTAGGGGACGTGTTCCTAGTCGTACAGCCAAGGCCAATAAACATATAAACATAATATGAGGGACGCATCCCTAGGCAGTACCGTTAGATCCATAAAGTAATTGCAAATATTACCCTATCGGACTGACCTTACCAAACGGTGCCTCGGTAGCCAAAAATCAACGTAATAAATCACGTAGAGAAGGTAAGTCATTTTTGACTAACAGGCACCATTGGACAAGGTCAGTCCCATAGAATATTTGCAATTACTTTATGGGCTTAACAATACTGCCCTCACATTATGTTTATACGTTTATTGACCCTGATTGTAGAGACAAAGCCAGAGGAACGCGTTCCTTACATCCATCCTTGACCTTAACAATGTGAAATATTAAAAATAAAGCTTGTAATAATACACAAGTTTTATACAAATATGAAATTCAATAATAAATGTTTAATATCATATTAGTCAACAAAAATAAGAAAAAACAATACTAAGTATATATCATTAATAATCACCAAATCACCAAAAAATAATGCTAAAAAAATATTTCATATATTAATATGGTATGTAAACTTAATTGCAATTAATATTGTCATAAATGAAAATCTTGTATAGTTAAGTACATAATTATAAGTAATTTTCATATTTTATATGATTTACTTTTACTAGTTTTTATTAATATAAATTTTGATTATTCATCCAGTTTCAATATAGCTATAAATCTATTTAAATTCTTTGATTTTTAAAATATCTTTTTTTTTTAATGTAGATGTCTAAAAATCCTACTATCAGAATAATTTTTCAATAAGTTTAAAAATAAACTTATTAAATCTATCAAAATTGCTTTGAATGTTTTCAATACTGTTTTCCATTTTTATACGTATTCAACGATTTTGCTTTAAATGCCTCTATCTTTAAGAAAACTACTCCAGCTAGGACAGAAATCTCTGCCTTGAACATGAGGCTTATTACGTAACCATTCTTCTATATATTGACATGGACATAAAGCCGATGCTAAGTGACGAGGTGAAGAAGGATTTCCACCTTCTTCGTCTACTGTCCAATCCAATCGGCGACGTAAATAATCCTTTGCCCAACGTTGTACATAGCGGCAGAATACTTGTTCGCTTTTACCCTAATTATTTATATATATATATATATATATACACACACACACACACAAAAAATAAAATGTTGTAAAATCAATTACAATAATTTGATTTTTACAATTAAGCTCATTTTTATAAAATATAAAATATGATTTATACAAATATCAAACATTATAGAAAATCTAAATTAAATAAATATAACTTATATAGTATAATTACCTGAAATAAAAGTTTCATACCTGTTTACGAGAAATTCTGGTGGTTGTATTGCCTTGTATTACAATATCACTATCATCTATATCCATTCGCTGTTGCAATTCTCTTTTTCGACGCATTTCAGAATTTCCATCTTCACCAATTACTCTTCCTTCACGTTCTTCACGTTCTATAACTTCTTGTAACTTTTTCTGGTATAAAATAAAATCAATTCTTGAATATATCATATAAGTATAACAAAATATAACTAATTTTTTAACAAACTTTTTAATTTCAACTGAAAAATAATATTTTTGTTTGGCAGTGATATTAAGCTTGACTGTGTAAATTAAGTATATATTTAATTGCACTTACAATACAATCTGTTGTATCAAAGTATATGAAGCACAGATTGACTTTGTGACATGAAATCTTCCCCCTATCGTCTAATCCAAGCAATATCTTATGCCGAAGTAAATGCTTGTTCACTTGACCCATACATTTTTCAAGATTGTGATTTAATTTTATCTTGATGAACATGCAAAAAAATATTGCAGCAGCATTGAGGACTAACCACATGACACCAAGTCCAAATAAAGTAAGACCAGTTACTCCGGAAAACAATAAGCCAAGCAATACAATAAATGCAGTAAATATCCAAAGGACAAGAATCCTTTTGTAGCATACATTGTACATATTAAAACGTACATCGTTTACAAGCAGTTCCATTATATGTACGTAGTCCTCTACTGTAAGCTGTAATGGTTCAACACAACAGCTTATACATAATATACATATATAAGAGCAAATATACGAACTTTACAAATGAAGGAAAATATATAAACAAAATGAGGAAATGCAAATCAAATAAAATGTAATTAGACACTTACCGTTAAACCTTGAGCCATTAATTCTTCTGGTACTAATTCTGGACGAAATTTAGCTGGAGTAATCCATGGCCATCTAGTGTTAACTGGTAAAAGAGTAACTATAGTATCTCCATTAGCAAAACCTTGTCTAATGTTTCCAATAGGTGTACTTATAATATTATTGGTAGTACTTCTGCCATTAGATATGTCTCGGAGATCAATAGTCTTCAAAGAAGCACTTTTAGGATCAGAAACTCTTACTTCAGATGGTAAATTTAGATCTGGACTTCCAGATGTAATAGAACGGCTTAAACCTGACCTATCTAAGTTAATCTGGACGGATTCAGTTGATATCACAGCACCTTTATATTCATGATTTTTTGTTTGTTGATTATCTGACTTATCAACAGATTTTCCAATTTTCTCAACATTTACTGTTATTGATTCTGGTTTTATTACAGCTGGCGCATTTATTTTAACTTTTTCTTCTATACTATTATTATCTTTAGAAGGTGCTTCATCTTCAAATTGGACCCAATTTTTTGTTCTTGAAGATATATTAGGTGAATTAATTGCTGACACATGGTCAGTTGTATCTTGTGAGCTCATTTTCACTAAGTAAATAATAAAAAAAAGGGCAAGTCATATATGTAATACATGTTTAAAAATATTGAATATTTATATTTTATATTTCATTAATTTATAGAATGTCTTTATTTAATAATTGATACATTAAATTAATATTTATATTAAAATACATTAAAACATATGTATATTTGCAAGATATATTAAATATGGTAAGAAATATTATTAAACAGTAATTTTTAAAAAATTGTGAGTGTTTATGGATATATAATTTATAATTTAAACATGAACTGAAATATATAAAATAAAAAATATTAAGTCTATCAACTTGTTACTGAATTAACATGATAATAAAGTTTCAACGAAGTTAAAAAGATATTAAACACATATAAAGTGCGAAATACTAAACCAAAGTTCGAAAAAATATTTATATACAATTCTTATCATTAATTTAACGAAGATAATATCGTATATACAGATATGTAAACTTCATATCTGATGTTTGTATATTGGAAAATGATACACTTGAAATTTTCTTACCTGTTGTAATATGACCTATCTCATATCCGTAAGGTGAAAAGGTACGTAATGCACGAAATCAAGGTGTGCAGCATTGCTATACGAAAAACAAGGGTGGGGCGAAGAATAGCATAACGACATTGTACAATAATGTACATATATTTATATGTATGATAATTTATTATAAAAGTGCATATATATATACACCTTTATTTATTTTGGAATACTTAATACTATGTAAATAGACAATTACAGATATTAATTAATGTAATAATATGTCGTATTTTATAACATTACATACGTTTTTGGTATAGTTTCCTATATGTGATATATCTAGTTATACGTAATGTGTGTTAATTTAAATTGATTGCTAATTTATTTGCTGCTATTTTGCAATGTACAAATTTGAATATATGTATGTACGTAAAATTGAGAACGGTACATGTTCATTCAAAACAATTGTTTTTCACAACATTACTGGAATTTAAATGTAATTATTTACACATATACGTATATAAATTATCAAGCAATTACATAGTAAGAAGTGTATAGGTTTTTTGTTTTTAATATATAGTGTATTGTAACGAAGTTACATCGAAACAATCACAATTCAACATAATGTATTGTCAAAAGCTAATTGTGAATACATTAAGACATTTTCTAATAGGTACAAGATCTAGTGCTTTTGCCAATATTTGTTCATTAAATCAAAGAAAGAATATGTTTATGACATATTTGCAACAAATTAAAAAGATAAAAGACAATTGTAGTACTAATAAACGGAAAAATACTAGAGATTACATTATATCAGGTTTTTTATTTAATTTATTTTTTCCTAAAGAAGAAAAAAATGGTGTTGAAGAATTAATAACGACAATTAAAAGATCAATTTTATTAATTCAGGTTAGATTAACAATATAAAAGTGTTAAGCTTTTTGCGCTATTATATTGAATGCAAACCTTTTATTTATTTAATTTTTATAATAATTCTTTAATTTTATAGAAAAAGGAATTTTCAAAGGCAGAGAAAATGCTACATGTTGCTTTGCGACAAGCACAAATTTTGCAACATTATGATGGTATAACTTATGTATATGATGTAATGGCAAATTTAGCATATGATATAAATAATTATGAAAAAGCAAAAGATCTATTTAAATTAGTTTTACAGAGATTAATAGCTAAAGGAGTTCCAGAGGATGATTTAGCAGTCATTCATATTAGTCTTAAGATTTCTGATTTATATAACGAAACAAGAGATATAGAGTAAGCAATCATATAAGTAGTATCAGTTATTTAAAAATTTTTTTTTCTTATAAAATGTAATATTTGATGATTTAATATTATAAAATATGTAACTTTGTTAATATAGAAAAGCAAACACTGGTTACAAATTTTGTTTGCAACACTTACAAAATCATTTGGCTAAAGACAATGAAAATGAAGATATACTACAATTGTTAGGTTTAAATTTAGAGAAGTATGCATCTATGCTCTTTTCACAATCTGATTATAAAAATTCTCTTGAATACTTCACTCAAGCTTATGATATATCCATAAAAATAAATGGTGAAGAAAATGAACAAACTGTTATTTTATTGAATAACTTAGCAAGTGTGTGTTATATGTTACAAAAATATGATGACACTATTAAATATTTGTCTAAAGCCGCAGAATTAGGTAATATAAATATAATATTGTTATATTTGAATTGTTCTAAACTGAATTATTATATTTTATAGGAAAAAAGTTACCAGGTATGGTTGAATTAAGTTCCATTCATGTCAATTTAGGAAATGCATTTTTTTCAAAAGGACTTTTTGAAGAAGCAAAAAAAAATTGTAATGAAGGAAAATATTTAGCACAAGCTAGAAATGACAATAAAGGTGTAATAGAAGCTAAAAAATGTCTTGAACAAATAGAAAGTCTGATAGCATAATATATGTGCAAATATCAAGTTGCAGTATTTAGATTTAGTTAAATTATTAAAAATGTACTTATAATATATTTATTACTCATTTTATTTATGAATTAATTAGCAAAGTAAGAGAAAAATAATTCTATGTGTATAAAAATTACCAAATATAATAAACGTAATTTTACAAACTTTTACTTCCTTTTTAAATAAAGGTATAATTCTTATAGAAAATATACGATGTTTACCTTATGTTTCGTAAATTTATAATTTACATATCTATTTCATATAAAAAAATAAATAGATGTAAAGAGTATATCTTTTTATAATATAAATAAAATTTTAAAGACAATGTTCATAAAAATGGTTGGATATAAAATGGTATGTAAAAATAAAGATGTAGTACATTTGCGAAAAATATATTATATATATATAATGTTTGAGTATATGCGTATCATTTCTTCTGAAATAAGAATTATTTATGACATGAATGATACTTAAAAATGTATTAAATTTTTTCCACATAATGCTAACATTTGTGTTAGTTATACAGTATTATTTTCACTGGTATTTGTTTTACAACATATTAGAATACTTACTAGTATCCGTTAAATAATATAATTACAATATTGTAAAAATATAAATTCTAATTTTGAGTTCTTATTATAGCAGTCAAATAAATTCTTACTAAGTGATCACAATATGCTTAAAGAAAAATGCAATACAAAATTATTCATATTCTGCTATAAGTACCATCATATATACACCTAAAAGAAGCGCAATAATTTCTTTTACAGACTGTCTAAAACTAGTATCGGACAAAAGTTCTGGTATTACAGAAACTGTAGCGATATAAATAAATCCTCCAGCTGTGAATGGAAGAATCCACATAGTTGCAATATCACCTATAATGTTAAATTTTAAAATGAGTATAACATTTATTAAAATTGAATTAATATATTGCAACTTATTCTTACCTATGCCTTCTGCAAGTAATGATATACAAGTTCCTAATAATGCACCTACTGCAGTTATAAGCTGAAGCATCATGGCCTAAAATCAAAATCATATTGTATAATTCTTATCTTATATAATTCTATCTTGCTAATTGTATTGGAATTGAAATCTTACCTTTCTTTTACTATAACCACTTTGTATTAAAATAGCAAAATCTCCTATTTCATGAGGTACTTCATGTAACAAAATTGTAAATGTGGTAATATACCCAATATTTTTACCAGCTAAATAGCTAGCTCCAATAGCAAGACCATCTGTGAAATTATGTAAAAAATCAGCAACTAAATTTAAATAACCAGCAATTTTTATTTTACTTTGAGAACTTTCTGCTTTTTTTTCTTTAGAGACTACATCAGATTTATTAAGATCTTTTAATAGTTTTTTATCATTTTTATTTTCTTTTGATAGCTTTTCTGTGGCTTTATGCACATGTACATGACCATGGTCAGTTTTAATAATTCTCACTGCTTTTTCAACAATTAAAAACATGATGATGCCTAATAATACACATAAACCAACAGACATATCATGTCCATGTTCTGATTCTTCTTCGCCTTTATTATGAGAATGTGAATGCGAATGTACTTCTTCAGGAGATTCATGTGCATGAGGAAGCAAAGCATGAGGAATTAAATGTAAAAATGCATCTCCTAATAAACCACCAGATGCAAAACTTAATAATATTTTTAGTAGTGGTTCACATTCTTTAGTATTATCTAAAGGTACAAAGAATAAAATAAGAAATGGTGCTGCTGATATGATTAAGGTAGATACAGTAGCTCTAAAAAACACTTTATTATAAGTCCTGTCAGGCAAAACTGATTTCTGTTGATGGTCATAGTTATCATCTTCATGTTTATGTTGATATAGAATTTCGTTATGATATATAGACTGTTGCTTTTGTAAATACACTTCATTAGCTTCTTTGGAATATTTGAAACTTCGTGATTCGCCGTGATCATGAGTTTGACAAAGAGTTGGCAAATTCAAAAGTATAAGCAGCAAAAATGTGCCAAGTGCTATTCGTAAAATCCATTTATTCGTATGGCTCTTTCGTTGGTTATCTTCTGTCATTGTGGTTATTTCTATAATTTTGCACAGACTTATTGAAACACAAATGGTTTATGTATTGTTGCTGGTGTAATCTTAACATCCGTGCATTGAAGTGTAAGAACTTTTACGTTATAGTTATGGTATTAAACAGAATTAAAAAAATTGTGGCCACGTCAAAGGTTTGTGTTTGTCAAGATTTAAGACTCAATCTGGTTCTTTAAAAAAAAAAACATCTTAACGTTGGCAGCATTGATTTGTTAATATTGGCTATTCTGACAGTTTATATATTTAAAATTCAAAAAATGTTTGTAACAATAATTAAGATATTGTATTTTAATTAAAATGTTAACAAATTAATCAATTTTAAACTCATGCTGTTGTTAATGTATGAATAATTGATGTTATATTCAAATATTAAGTGTGATATAATTTTGTATGAAGTTTATTTTATTTTTGCGTCGTTGTTACGAAAAAATTCGTTACAAAGAATATAAACTGGCGGTCACTCTTTCAAATAGTCCACGTGAACTGTCAAAGAACGGAATTTGAAGAGGTTAATCAAAAGGGAAAGAAATTTTTGTATTGATGGTGTTTAGAAGTTTTGACATATTCCTTTATCATGTCACATAATACTCTAAAATCTATGGGACATGGATTTTGCGATGCCATTTTTTCAAGTTCACCCATTAATTTCGATAAAGAGAATATAAATTATCAAAATGAGAAGTAAGTATTCGTAATACGTTAAAAAAATATATAAAAGTTAATATATATATTCTTTGTTCCACTTTTCTATAGGGAAGAAATATGTTCTGATGTACTTGATACACCTCAAAGAGGAATTCAAAATCCTAATGAAAATAAATCTTTAAAACTTGAAAAACGTAAAATATTACTTGACAACGATATTGAAAATTCAAAATCAACAAATACACCTTGTGCTGCAAATCTAATTCGTCCAAAATTTGTAAATATATTCCAAAGAAAACAAGTTTTATTTCCTGAACATGCAATATGTGATTCAAAGTATAAAACTTGTACAAAAGTAGTATCGACAACTTCGTTGAATGAAAAAATTTCGACTATTCACCCTTATACTCCCAAACAACATAAAATTCATACTAGTACAAGTAGTGCAAAAATAAATATCTTACCTTTGAATAAAACACCTGTGAAACGTTATTTTAGTGAGAATGTTTTATCACAAGCTACACCTGATTGTTTTAATGTTGTACAAGTTGAGACACCATGTAGTAAATTAAACGAAATTAATATTGAAGATCAAACAGTATATGAAGAAGAAAATAGCAATTTAACTGTAGGTATACGTGTTAGACCTTTGAACACAAAGTAAGTGATTAAATTTCTTGTACCAAAACATTTGTATTGAATAATACTATGACCTAATATTTTTTTATTTTTTATTATTTTAGAGAATTAAATGATTCAAAAATTACATCAGTTATTCAAGTAAATGATCAAAATATTATTGTCACTTGTGACTCTGTTCAACATACTTTCACATATGATCATTGTTTTATGTCACAAATGGATGCATCAGAATCTGGATATGCTAACCAAGAGATTGTGTTTAAAAATATGGTTTTACCATTGGTGCAAAATGCTTTTGAAGGATACAATGTGTGTTTATTTGCTTATGGACAAACAGGCTCTGGTAAAAGTTATAGCATGATGGGCCAAGAGTCTGCTCAAGTTAATACAATATCAATTAATGAAGCAGTTGGTATTATTCCAAGATTTTGTCAAGAAATATTTACAAGGACATCTACTAATATGAATACTAAAACTATAGTAGAAATTAGTTATTTTGAAATTTATAATGAAAAAATACACGATCTTTTAACAAATGTTACGAATGGAATAAAAAGAGCTCCTCTTAAAGTAAGGGAACATCCTGTATTTGGGCCATATATTGTTGATTTAAGTCAACATTGTGTACAAAATTACAAAGATTTACAGGTATGTTTATAATATCAGTTGCGTTTGTTGTAAAATTATTTGTCTATTATTTTATTGTCATAAATACATTTTTTTTAGACTTGGCTCAAAGTAGGCAATTCACAACGAGCTACAGCAGCAACTGGAATGAATGAAAAGAGTTCGAGATCTCATAGTATATTTAGTATTATATTAACACAAACTCAAATAAATAATCAATTAAATAGTGAATCTATGGATGCTAGTCGTCGTAGTAAAATTAATTTAGTGGATTTAGCTGGTAGCGAAAGATTAAGTCAAACTTGTGCAAGTGGTGATAGATTAAAGGTATATCATATTATATTTAATTACTTATACTCTGATAGTTTTATTCATATAATATTAAAATTATATTAATATTAATATTAATAGTTTTATTCATATAATAATAAAATCAATTATATTCCATAGGAAGGAGTGTCTATCAATAAATCGTTGCTTACATTGGGAAAAGTAATCGCATCTCTAGCTGAAAACACAAGTAATCGTAAACGAGGTTTTGTTCCATACCGTGAATCCGTTCTTACATGGCTACTGAAGGTAAGTGTTATTAAATCATTAAAATGAAATTCTATATAAATAAATAAGTCTTTTTTTTATTGAATCTTCATTAAAAAGTTTCTTGCTGTAACACAGTCATTGAATATTGTAATAATAATCCATACATAAACAATTATTATTTGACTTATTTGACTTATTTTTTTATATAATATACTGAAAATTTAAGTTAGGTTCATTTTCTTTTTGAAGATATAGTTTTCTACATAATTTTATGTATATATTCAGTCTTACAAATTATTCAATTCCTCATTGAATGTTCATAAAAAACTAATTTTTTTTTAATATTAATATTTTTATGCTGTCTTAAAACAACATTACATCATATACAAATAATTTAATGCAGCTTCTATCAACTATAAATGCAATTATTAGTTTTGCTAAATTTTAATTTACAACATTATTAATTGCTCCACAATTTTGGATTATTGATATATATAATACAAATGTATTGTTAGAATTTATGTGGATTCTTTGAAGTATTTATATAAAATGTTTCAATGTATAAATCATTTAAAATAATACTGAAATTATTAATTTTATGAAATAATAGTAAAAAGAAATTTTTATTAAATTATAAAGACATAAAAAAATATTAGTTTTAATATTATTTTTAAAAGTTAATAGATTATGCATTATTTCAAATAGCAGAGAAGGTAAACTTTATAATAAAATAATACGGAAATAAATTATGCATTATACATATCTTAAATATACGTAACTGCTGCGAATATAAATATGAATTCAAAATTTTTCGTTTTATAAAAAAGAACATCTAAAAGTTAAGATTTCGAATTAGAAAATAAATGTATCATACAGATTAGATATTACACTGTTCTATATAATTTATATCCTTAAATAGGATATAAATTTATTTCTTGAAATCATATTAAAATTATGAAATAACTCTAGATATTCTGTATTTATTTGGGGTTTTTCGTTGTGTTATTGATTTCCAAATATTTATTATTTTCCGAAGCTTTTTCTGATGTTTTATCATCAGTTTTCACGGTCTCTTCTATAGTGTCTTCGCAGTTATATTCTTCTTCTTCGTGAATTTCCTGGCAAGAATCTCTTCGCGATTTTTCTCTTATATAAGTCGCAAGACTTCTTCTTTTATTTTCTCGACACAAATGACAATTTTTTTTTGAATGTACTTTTTGTTCATGATGTAGCGATCGTTGAGAATGAACTTGCCTTGACTTTCCTGAAAAATAATTTTATGTTTCCATTATATATTTTCGATGTTAATATCGGTCAAGGTTTCGCGATTTTTCGGAAGATATCTTCGTGCGTTACTGCACGTAGCCCTAACTCGTGGTTTTTAAGTCATCGTTCTCAATCCAAAAGATATAATTGTTTCTCATAAATGAAGTAACGTAATAAACTTCACGATATCCCTTCGTATTTATTCTTTATTTATTTAAGGAAAACTCTTATTGTGAAAATTATTAAATTGTAATAACAAGAAATAATCATGCAAGATAAAAATTTGAAAATCAAGTCATCAGTAATCTTTCGTAAATAAAATTAATAAAGAATCACTAGATTTTTTCTTTTATTCAATACAGATCTTATTATTGATTAAGCTTTCCCTTGTATTCTACTTTAGTTTAATTTCCCTTTTTCCTTTTAGGTTCAATTCTTAACAAATTATACTCATAAATCATTCCTGTACTTATATATGTATTTAGAATCTGTTAGTACAAACGGGATAAAAGGGTCTCTGTACATCTATTGTACCCTTCGGCATTCTGTTTGGCCTTCTTAATGAGTCACGCTAGTTTCGATTGTAAATTCAATGAATGAAACGTACAAATTCTATACAAGTCATGAATCATTCCTGTACCTATATATCTATTTAGAATCTATTATTACAAACAGAATAAAGGATCTCTGTATCTTTCGGCATTCTGTTCGTTCTCGTTAATGAGTCACGCTAATTTCGATTGTAAATTTGACCGTAAATGAACGAAACGTACAAATTCTGTACAAGTCATGGGTTATTCCTGTACTTACATATTTATTTAGGATCTGTTATTACAGACAGAATAAAGGATCTCTGTGTATTTACTGTACTTTACCTTTCGGTATTCTATCTGTTCTCATCAATGAGTCATGCTAGTTTTAAAAAATATCTTTAGATTTGCGTGCATATATAAATGTGTGTACTGAAGCATTTTATTCAATAAGGAAAGTATTAGTAATAGTAAAATATAAATAATTATATACCCGACAATTACAACACTATTATACATATTACATGTATTAGAATGAAATTGATCATGTGCGTATTATATTACAGCCTTCATATATTCGTATTGTAACAATTGTAAATATGCTTTTCATATTTGCAATCTAACTTGTTTTGATCATTTTTTTGTTTGGTTAAATTTTAAAAAAATATACAACTTACGTGCATTTTATATGATTATTTGCTTTTACCGCTTTTTCAAGATTCGATTAAGACAATTGACTCATTGGAATAGAATATGAGTTTTTTTTTAAATTCCCACTATTTTACGTTGTGTGTAAAATACGATAATAATTTCAGAGCTTAATATATGATAAATAATGCGGAGGACTGCCTTCGAGCAACCACTTCTCCACGACGATAACGCAAAAGGAGGGGCAACTACGTTGCACAGAAATATCTGAAAGTTATTCTTATACATATGCACAGGCATCGATTAAGAATATAAAAATCATCTTTCGATAAAATTTGAATTCGTTATTATCATGTTAATTCGATTATTAATTAATATGCCGGTCCATCGATAAATAAATCACAATAATTTTATGTAATCGGTGATTTTTGTTTAATTTTTTTGCTTTTCTAATAATTTTAAATCGTTTAATTGATTGGTATTTCGATCATTCCTATCACGATTTTTGTTTTACTTTGAAAAAGAAGGAAGGTATTTGTTGAGGTATATCGATTGTACGAATATACGATGTAAACGAATACGCGCACATGTATTAATGTTTGAAAACAAGAATCAATTTAAATATACTTGTAATATTGGTACAGATAGGTTGTATCTATTCATCGCAAACTGAAATATTTAAGTATGGGAACTAAGTGATAAAAAACGATAGCTTATATAAATATTAAATTAATCATTAATGTGTAATTAGTATGATGATATTGTATGAATGAAACACAAAAGAGAAAGTTAATTGCATAACAGCAAAGAATAGTAATTAAATCGAATTGAATAATTAGGTAGATCATCTAAATAGTTTCATTCAATAGTGTGCAAATAGCAATGATAATATTTGATATGATAGTTAAATTACGTCGATAAATTGATACGATATTCAAATTACGATAAAAAAAGAAGTATTGATTATCATAATGTTAATTAATAAAAATTTGATTCGTCTAAAATTTAGGAAAAACGAAACAAACCAATTGTCGCCACATTGTCAATGTTATCTGTTATTTTCCTTTTTTTCTCTTTTTTCTCATTTTTAACAAGCATGTTATTTCAAGCTGTTACATGTGAATACATAAAAAATAATTTACATATGATTAAAACTTACCACAATTAAAATAATCTTCATTCCACGGCTGCTCGAAGTCTGGATACTGATAATTTCTGTAGTCACTGTAGTTCATGGCTGCGGGAACATAGACTAAATCCATCGTTCTATCTTGTGATACCTTTGAGAATAATTAGACTTAGAATTTCTTTTCTTAATAGAAATTTATTTGAGTTTCCGTGTTTTATATCTTTCTTCTTTGTTATCTTTTTTCGATTTCTAAAGAAACTGATAAGTTGTTAAACCCGCTAAAACCCGTTTTACCAGTGAGATCTGTTGGTTTTCGTTGCTTCCGGTTTTCTCTCTTTTACCGGTTGCGAAAAAACTTATTAGTTAGCGATCGAATAGTTCGTAATATCACACATTCAGAAGAGAAGAAAATGCGGCAGCCTCAAGACAAGGTTGTGCTCGAATTACTACGGTGTTTTACTTTAAACTGAAGAAGTACGGACGCTGAGCATGCAATGTTTACGAGTCGGTTATTCCCTCTCCATCGAGTTCTTGTCTCTTCTCTCTTCTCCGCGCGCCCTTCAACTGAACACTTTGCCCCTCCTTTTCCTCCAATCACCTTTGCGAATTTCTGGCGGAGTTTATAATTGTTCGACGCATTTTCCATGCTTATTCATCTATGACATTGTCCCTCGAATTTTTTAATATCTATTCTTATATAAATCCAACAGCAGTCT
This sequence comes from Frieseomelitta varia, assembly GCF_011392965.1. Classification (NCBI taxonomy): domain Eukaryota; kingdom Metazoa; phylum Arthropoda; class Insecta; order Hymenoptera; family Apidae; genus Frieseomelitta; species Frieseomelitta varia. The sequence goes on from NW_025110680.1 coordinate 173,080, forward strand.
ATTTCTTGTAGTGATAAAGATATTGCTTGATCGTTAAATTTTTTTTCTGCAATTTCAATTATCTACACTGTTTTTTTTTTTTATTATTATTTATATGCACTTTATGTATATAAATAATATAATATATATGTATATTATTTATATGCACTTTATTTATATAAATAATATAATATATTATTTATATGCACTTTATGTATATAAATAATATAATATATATGTATATAAATAATAATATAATTATATGTAATATATTTATATGTGTATGGTTACAATAAAATTAGCCAGTGTTTATTTTGCGATGCACCAAAAGCTGCGTATATCATAAATAGTATATCGTAAAAGGCTAAGCTTAAAAAAAAAACGTAAAAAACTCTATGATATAAGAGATTATCTTTTATTAGCGCAAGTTTAGCGATAATTTACTCGAACATTATCAATCACATAATACAATTACAAGAAAAAAAGAGAGGAATGTTGAAGTATAGTTTATTTAATTTTTTTTAACGACAATCTTATTTTCTTGTGGAAACAAGATAGTCAGTACCTGTTTTAAACTTCAATATTCTCGAAGTAATAAATACAATCTAATAATTGCTGAATGGAGTGTGTACGTGAAAATTTTATTTCTTTACGAAGTAATCGTATACCATAAATTTCTTTTTTTCAAATAACAGAAACTATGAATAAAAATAAAAAATTTCATTTACTAATAATATCAAATATACTGTAATTAAATTCTTATCGAACTTTGAGGAAAGATATGAAGTTAAAATAAAAAGTATGTTTTGTTATCTTAAATAAAGGAATAAATTATACAAAGAACTGTAACAGATATTTTATCTATACATTTTTTTGTCATTATTATAATTATGTTGTTTAGAATCTTTCATTGAGATGGGGAAAAAAAAGTATTTTACAACGAAATTTTTAAAAATATTTGATTTTGTTCGATACTTATTGATTAGTTATCGATACATATATATCTCAATAATAATTTCTGATTAGTTATCGATACATATCGATATAAATGTATATCTCAATCATAATTAGCAATGCGAAAATTCCGTCGTGAAGATATTGATCTACAGATGTTGTTAAATAATAAAAAGAGTCAGAGATAAAGGTATGTGAGATTTTTTCCGCTGTTCAGTGACGACTTATCCACTTATTCATATTTTATCTAATATTTATTTATTAATCGATCAAGATAACGTCTTTTATATAAAATATCATAACATTAAAAACATAAACGTCAAAGTGCGATCGATAACGAAGTAAGTACTACTTAAGAAAGATTAAACCGCGATAGCTTTTAATTGGACTTGCGTTGTCTTATCACGCAAGATACTGATAATAATTATTTATGCGCAAAAGAATCGAGAAGAATTAAGTTTGATAAAACGGATGATGTACAAAATGCAAAGGTAACAACATCATTCCTTTTACAGTAAAAGTTAAATTTTAAAATTAATTACAACAAATCAATACAACTGAGATTTCACACTCGTTTAATTAAATCTTATGCAGTTCAATGACTTCGCTTTGTTTTTTATTTGGAGACCGTGCCTATTCTTATATTTATTAAAAACAATCAAATTTTCTTTTTTAAACATATTAGGAAAGTCTCGGAGGAAACTCGAGAACAGCAATGCTTGGAACTGTATCACCGGCTAATATACACGTAGAAGAGACGCTTGCAACGCTCCGATATGCTTGTCAAGCTCGAGCTATTGTTAATCGTATTCGAATTAATGAAGACCCACATGATAAATTAATCCGGTAATACATGTTTTATAAATGGATAACTAATAATTCGCACAGATTATCATATTCAATATAGAAATCCTTGATGGATTAATGTAGATTAAATGGAAAGAAAATGCTTCGGAGTAGAAAAACAAAAGAACATCGTCAAATATTATCGATATAATTTTTTTCTAGTTTATGATAAACCTAACCAAAGTTGTTAATTTTAAATAAAATTGTGTTCTTTCTCTTAGGGAATTGAAAGCGGAAGTATTGCGATTACGTGGTGTTCGCGAAGGGTACGAAAAGCAACTTGGAATTTTTCCACATCGTCTTCTCGATTCCCTTGAACCGGTTAACCAAAGTAACGATGAAATCAAACAGAAACAACAAGAAATTGATAAACTGAGACATCAATTAAAGAAGACTGAAGAACAGCTTGCGACTTCTCAAATGTAAGTTAGCAACAATGTTAGCTATTTTAAATGCTAATTACAATCATTTGGAATGATCAAGTTTTTTCAATAAGCAATTACCTAATCATTATTAATATATCTCCTACGATATTATTATTTCATTATTATTATACGATACTATTATTTCTATTACACCAGAAACAGATCGGAGGATATTTACTGATTGAATATTTGAATATTTAGTTATATGTAATTACAGGACTTGGCAAATGAAATTACGGGATACCGAGGAAAAGAAAAATTCTGAAATAAAGTACTTACGTCGCTGTGGTATCGCTATCGAACTTGATTTTCGTCAGAAGGATAAGCAACCTTGTCTTATAAATCTCGCGGCCGATCCTATGTTATCTGGTACACTTTTGTATCTCATTCCTCCAGGATTTGTTCGCATTGGAAGAAGTTCTGCTTGTCAGAACTTTTCCGAACATTTGGATATCATGTTGGATGGGCCACTGGTTAGGCCTTTACACTGGTTAGTTATTGGATTGATTGCGGTTTGGTGATTTGAAAAGATGTGTTTGTTAGGCTTGTTCGGGTTTCGGTACACTTGTGTTCATCTTCTTCCTCAATTCCCCGTTTTTTAGCTTGATGCTTATGAATTGTGTTGCAGGAAAATGTTTTACTTTGTTCTCTTGTTGTCTTTGTTCTCTTAGCCTATTTGTCTTTTAACAGTGCATGCTCCTCGCAGCCTTTCCTCACGATCTATTAAACCTACTTAACGTTATTTAAAATAATATTTTAATTAATCTATTTGATCAAAAAAAATTTGCATGGCAGTTTTTCATTATTGTTACATAGTATAATAATTCCCAAGCGATTTCAAATTTTGTATTTTCATCATATTTATGAGTTGCACTTACATTGAACAGAAAGATATATGAAATAATATAATTGAAGTTTTTTATATATCAATTATATATACATATTTTAGTGTAAGTTATTTTAATCATTCTTTTATCGATTTTTTATGCGTTCAACAGTACTATTGAAAATAGTAATGGGAAACTTATATTATCGTCAGAAATGGAGGGAGATACATTCGTGAATGGACAGGTATAACTTATTTTATATTTATGATATTATTATTATTATCTTATTATTTTATTTATATCATTATTAAATTGTATCATTATTAGGTGGTAACTGGCAAAGTTATTTTAAAACATGGCGATCGATTAGTAATTGGCGGCAATCATTATTTTAAAGTCTCAAATCCGTATGATGAACATAGCAACATACAAATTTCAGCACAGGCTGTAGACTATGAATTTGCTCACCAAGAAATTATGAAAGTGCAAGAAGAAAAGTACGAAATTTTAATGGCCCCTCTTATTCAACAAATAATTATAATTAAAAAGTATTTAACGTTGTGCTACTTTTGATTTAATAGATTAAGGGCAGAACTAGAAGAAAGTAAGCAGAAAGCAATAAAGGAATTAGAAAATGCAAAACGAGAAGTTGAAATGCAATTGGGATCGCAAAAATTATCGTATGAACGTAAAATTGAAATTCTTGGTTCTACAGTTCAAGAGCAGAAGGTTGCATTGGAACAAATTCATCAAAGGAAGAAAGAGTTGGAATTAGAAAAAGAATTGCTTGAAAATGAAGTTGAGGCAAATAATAGGTTGAAACAAATACAATTAGATCAAAAGAGAGTTAATGTTACACCATATAAATCTAATTTTTTACAAGAATTGGAAAGTATTTTAAATGAAAGAACAGCAGATGCTGAATTTGCTCTTAAGATGAAAGCTAGTGTAGAAGCAATAAGCGATGGTGGTATTAGTCTACATGAAACACAAATATTGGTAAGAGAAGCTACTGAACGGTGCAGAGAAGTTGGTATTAATTACGTAAGTATCTGTTGCGTAATATAATAATTAAATATAATAATTAAAAGTACATACTTTTTAATACAATTTTATTTGTCATATTTTAGGAGTTTGATCAACAGCAAATAATTATCAATAAAAGTCTAAAACCAGTAATTCGTATACGTAACAGAGATAGTATGAAGGAGACATTTTGGCAGCCAATACGATTTTTAGATTGGGTTCATCGTTTACGAGATTATGATATAGAAGATTCACTAAAGGAACTATGTACATCAGAAGAAACTTGGGAACCCTATGAAAATACGGAAACTTTTGAAGATTCCTTAAATAATAGCCGAATTTCAATAAATATGACACCAGTAAAAAAGCATTTGAACGAGAGTTTACAACAACTCTCATTAGATACATCTGTACTTGGAAGTACATTAATTAACCAAACGTTTGATATTTCTAAAGATCAGGAAACCATAAATACATGTCTTATTCAAATGGAACATGCTACAAAAATTTTACGTAAATTATATAATAAAAATGGCGGAATTCAATCGGTTATGGAATCACTTGATAATATGCAAAGTATAATTTGTAGCTTACGTGAAACTTTAGAAATAGAGGACACAAATAAATATTCCAATGAAAGTATAATTTCTAACCAGAATTTCAGTAATAGTGTAACAGAAAATTCTGACACAAATTTAGCAGTTTCCAAAAATATGAAATTTGTTTCAACAACAAAATCTACTTTACGTAATAAAGCTAAAAGTTTTGACAGGAAAAGTGTAAGATTTACAGATAAATTAAAACAAAATTTAACTTAGTAAGAAAGTTAATTTAATTAAATAAGATTGCTATTTAGAGAGAGACCTAAAACGTACATCAATAATATACTTTAAAGATAAAGATAAATGAAGTAAAAAAATATGTTTAGCCATATTCATATATAAATGTATCATTTTATTTCTTATTACTCATAAGCACTCATGTAATATTTATACAGACACATCTATACAAAATATGAATATTTAATTAAATTTGTATAAGATTTGTGAGATTAGAATAATATTACTCAAACAAAATTTAAATAATTTTCTAGATAAATTAATACTAAACTAATGAAATGTCATACAAGTTTGTTAAGTTGACTTCCTATATACAGTTAATCAAAATAATCCTCAATATCAATATCAGGATTTAGTAAATCTTCTCCATAAATACTTAAATCTAATTGATTAAGTATTAAATTTTCGCACATTTCTTCTAAGTCAGTATCTCCAATTAATACTGCTCCTTGCATTTTGCTATCTTTTAGTATAAGTTTTATATATTCTGTTCCTTTAGTCATTCGTAATAATATCTCATAATTGTTATCTAACTTTTGTCCATTGTACAAACCAAGTAAAACTACTTTATGACCAAAAAATTTAGTTACATGAGTGAAAAGTTCGAAACAAAAATCTTGTAAGAACTTTTCATTTTTTAACTTAGAAACCATCGATTTTGCAACATATCGACCCATTTGATGTGCCTGGGTCCACAGTCTCATTTGAAACCAATGTCTTGCTAATTCCCACCCTGCACTACATACATCTCCAGCAGCATATATATCTTGTTTTGAAGTTTCCAATTTCCAATCTACTAATAGCCCCCCATCTTCACTTTTTTTTATATCTTCTAAACCTATTATGTCAGAATTTGGTATTACACCTGTTGCTGATACAACAAAGTCACAGCCAATAATTTTTTTATTTGTTAATTCAACATATATAGGCCACTCTTCTGTAGGATCAAATTCTTTTTGTTCTGATTTGTTAAGAATTTTAATTATTTCACATTCATATTCTATTTGTACTTTTGCAGATTTAAGAAAAACACCTTTTATATCAAAATTATTATGCCAATCTGGACCTAAAGCTGGTCCACCTGTTACAGCTGGAGTATTTGAGATAGTATATCTCATTCTTTTAGTTAAAGAACTAACATTAGTATATATATGTTTATCAGTTTTGTATACTCTATCCATGAAAAATTCTGCTGCCCCAGGATCAACAAATGTTGCAGAGATATGTTTATCTTTAATTACCCATATCATTTCAACACCATCTACTTCATTTATAAGTTCAGTAGCAATACCTCCATTTCCAACTATTACAATTCTTCTGGAATTTTTTATTTTTTGAGAAAGTTGAAGAACTGATTCTGTGTCTCTTATTCCTAATATAAAATTATGTTCTTCTATGAGTTTTGGCTTAGCACCATTACACAGACATAACATTTTATAGTTTATAATTCTTCCATTTCTAGTTTCCACTTGTTTATTTAAACAATCTATCTTTATCACAAAATCATTAATTATTTTCAATGAATTATGTGCTTTCATTAAGACTGATATGTCTTTTTCCTCCACATCAAACTGCATTAATGTTTTACCAAGTGGAACCATATTTGTAACTGCTTTTATTAAAGAACTTGCTGTAACTAGGATTATTTCTTCCTCTGGAGCAAGAAAAGCTATACTTTCAGCACAGGATACTCCTGCTATACCTCCACCTACTATTGCAAATGTACAATTGATTTCTTTTTTATCCATTTTGTATGCTTTATTTGATATTAATATATTATATATATATATATATATTCTTAAATATATGTTAGAAATTAACACATTAATTTTTCCATTCTGAATAATCATAATATCTAAAAGGAACATCATATGTTAGCAAACCATATTCTTTTGCTTTGGTTACTGCTACACGTAAATCTTTGTAAGCCTTTTGACAAAGACCAGTATAACTGTAAGTAAAAGAAAAACAATGTAATTATATAAATATTCTGTAACTTTTGTTAACTTTAAGAAGTTTACTTACTTATAATTTAAAATTCTTCCATCATGTTCAGAAATAAATTGTTTTATTAAATCAATATTACGATAATCTAGAATTAGATATTCATCTCTGCATATTGGACATGGATTACCAGTAGAAATTACACCACTCCTCTAACAAATTTTTAGAATTAATTAATTTTAATAAATTAATCAACAAATATGTCATATATTTTCTTAAAAATACTTACAATGCAAGTTCTTCGTGTTTTCTGCGGGGGAATTTGACCTTTGTAATTTCGTCTATAAAATTTCCAAACAGGATATTCTCCGTAGGTTTTTTTATAAGCTAGTACAAGTAATTATCATGGTAATTGAAGTTATATTGAAATAATACTCATGTTATGTAATTACATACCACTACTTTTTAGGTATTTTATGCTAATTTCTACAGGAATAATTGTTGTCCTATCTTTTGAAATAGGAACCCCTTCATCGTTTTTGTTTATAGCTGTATTATGTATAAATTTCACGGGTATAACCTATAAAATTTTTCGAAACATTAAATCACTTTCAATATGACTATTTCTTTCTGATTCTTACTTTTGGAGTTAAATTAAGTCGAAAAAGAGATGTAACCAATTTATTCAATATTAGTGACATTTTAATCGCAAGAGTTTTCAACTATATTGAAAGTTATATCGCTAAATTATAATGATCAATCAAGAACCGGAATCTGAAGATGTTCAATAACATACATTTTAACAATTATTTTACTACTTACAAACTTATTAAGTTTATATTACAATAAATTTATATTTTATATTTTCATGCTTATTTATATTAATTTTTTTACTATATTTAAAACAGTTTGATATTAGTTATTAGTACTGAAAATATATTTAAAAACAAAGTTACATAAAACTTTTTTAAGCGTAAAATTAATTTTTTTTTTTTAAAGAAATATATAATATAATTCTTGTCAATTATTATTAAAATTTATTTGAGGAAGTTATTGATTTGATTAAATATTATTCCTGCTTCGTATTGAAAGTTAGTCAGAAAATGTATTAAATAGTTTATAAAATGTGTATATTTAACTTATATTTCATTTTTAACTAAATTATATATTTTTTGCATTTAATATTTTAAGTATTTATAATTTCAATAGATTTTATTAAATAAAACATACTTACGTTTGACTCACTTATAAAAAAATAGAACATTTCCGGTTTGGGCGTAACAGCAGGTTCTACGTAGTTAGGTGAGGATAATTTTACTTTAGTCAAAAGTAGATTTTTTTTTTATTGTTCAACAAGATATTACAAGAAAAGCAACACCAAGGTAATAAAAGTAAAATTTAAACAATGTTTGATTGCAGATGGCAGATGATCAAGAAGATATTTACGGATTTTGGACAATCTTGTAGCATTTGCTGATGCATAGCCTATTTTCATCAGAACGTAGGGCCACATTGTTCTTGTGTATAGGAAATATTAAATTTCTTATACACATCTGTGAACGTATATTTTCCGTAAAAAGGATTTAATTATTTATCAAATGTGAGTGGCTTTTCTGTCGTTCAAAAAAGCCGAAGTATATCTTTTGATTGAGAACAACTAGCTATTTGTCCGTTAGATATTACTATTTGTTTAAAAAATTATTACTATACATTTCTGCACATATCGTAAAAAATACAATGAAAAATAGAAGGGATTAATATAAAAATATCTAGGTTAAATTAAGGTGAAAGAAATAATGTATTGGTGATACAAGTTGAAATTTTGTTGGGATCGTCTGGTTTTTACATTAGGAATTGCATGCAAGCTATTTACTATACTTTAACATGCGGAAGTGATAATTGAATTATCAAAAGTGTTAGTGATTGCATAATTCTAAAAAAAAATAATTTTGGCAAAATTCTAATTTAGCACGAATGGACAATCATGATGGTGTGCTATAAATAGCAGTTATTTGGTGATGTCAAGTGAATAGGGTGGGGTCACTACGCTCATTGGTTAACGTTAAAGAGAATTCAAAACGCGCGCGTGATTGGTTGGTTGTGTAACCATCCTGGGTGGGATATGCGCGGAAATATTGCGCAGGAGAAGACTCGCCAGTTGACCATCAAGTGATCGCCGTTGACTAAGAAGCGTATATTTTAAATTGATAGTTTTCCTGCTGATAGATTTGTAGCTTCTGTTACTTAATTTCAATATCTGAAGTTACTTCTCATTAGAAAATGAATACAATTATTCAAACTATAATTGAAGTAGAAAAGATTTGATATAAAAATCTTTTTGAATTGGTATTTGCAATTTTGTGGTATAGATGATTGTATAGAAATGAAAAGACGATGAGAACAGCAGAGGAACATAATATTATATTTGCGAATAATTATCGGTGAAAATATATTTAGATTTGGGTAATAATCTTTTATTAAAGATTTCGTGTTCGTAGACAGAAAAATCTGTTGGCTATATTTTATGTGCATGAGAAAGATTCAACAATATGGCGGTGAACGCTTATCCTTTGAAAAAGTACATTACTCGTACCTATTAAAAAAACCAAATATCTTTGTGTTTCATTACAGATTTACGTCATGATCCTATGTTTGTACTTCAATATGCATTAAATCGACAAGAATATCATCAAAATGGTAAGTTAAGTTATTTATTAGAAACCAGTTACTTTTCCCTTTCCTTCACTAATTTTTTGGGAGAGGGCGCCATATACGATAAATTACGACAGACGTAATGGCAGAGGAAAGCGATAGGATCAATAACCTTCGTTCGTAGTATGACCTCATATCCTATTTCTGGCGTCGCCAGAAGCTTTTAATGATCATACAATACAAATGTTTGTACAGTTTCATGAAAGTATTTATAAAAATTAATTTAATATGCAATATTATATAATATATGATATTTATATTGAATAACAAAATGGGGAAGGTAAATGATCTTCGCGCTTTTTTCTCATATGCGATAATTTTACGTGATGTTATCTTGATATTTGAATTTTATCTTAAATTCTTTCTTATTATCTTAAATTTAAATTCTTATATAAAATTCATATGAAACAACATGTATTTTTATAATTGTTTCTTCAGTAAATGTTAAAGAAATATTAACAACTTTTTTTGAATGTTCAAAAGACAATAATGTAACTAGAAATTGATTTAAATCTTTCTTTTTGTTAAGTCGTTCAAATCTTATTATTTACAGATAAATTAATTTCAATTTAATAGAGATTCAATTTTTTACTATTGTACATAACCTTATAAAAATTAAAAATTTAAATTTTAAAAATATTTTACATGTACTTTTTCAGCCACGTATAGATCCTCTATCTTTATTGAAATGTCTTAGTGTCTTATTGGGACCAACTGGAGGTATTAAAAGTAAAGAAGAAGTTCATCGGTTGGCTAATTTAATGACAAAATTTTCAAAGAAGCTTGTTTCAAAATGCATTTACATACAAATATTAAAAACTACAAATACTGATTTACTTAGTCAGTAAGTATAAATTTTTTTAGAATACTTAAATCTTTTATAAAAAAAAAATTAACCATTTGCACTTTAAAGTCACCTGTGATAAAGAGTGTAAACTAGAAAAATAATTATAGTGCAAAGAATTAAATATTTATATATGAAGTTAAATTATACAAGTTGCATACTACTGCACGTGAATACTTCTAATTTGTATAATCATGTGAAATATAAAATGTATGCTAAAGTAAAAAATTAGGAACTCAAAACCATAGGACAGTTTTACTAATGAACTGTACTCACTGATGTGGGTTCCATAAGATATTTTTGTAACATATTTTTAAAGCACAATGAATTTATAAGAAAATTAGTTTATAATTTGAACAATTTATTATTTTTCCTTTTGTTTAGATTTATGGGTGCTGGAGGATGGAATCTCATTCATATGTGGCTTACAGATGGCATTCTTGCAAAGAATTGGGCTTTAATTCAAGAGCTTCTAGAACTTTTGTTGTTATGTCCAGTAGACATAGAAAGATTAAAAAGTAACAATTGTCCTAAATTAATAAAAGGTCTATCAAAAGAAGGTAGTCATCAAGGTGTTAGAGTGTTAGCTAGTCGATTGGTTGAACAGTGGTTAAAAATAGTGAAAGGAGAAGCTGCACCAAATTCTGTGCCAGCACAAATCATGACTATTCCAATACAAACTACTGGAGTTATAGGACAAAGTTTGGTATCTCAATCAACGCAACAACAGTATTCTATTCATTGTGGTATTCAACAAGTCTCGGATACAGAAAATGCAACAGTTCAAGTGCAAGATTTGCAATTTATTCCAAATTCCACATCAACTATTGCAGTCTCTCACATTCATCAGCAGCAGCAGCAACAACAGCAGCAGACACAATCTCAAGAACAGCAACAGATTCAGGAGAGGACAACTGTGCAACCTCTACAATTGCAAGTTGTCAGTAAACCACAGCAAATGCAAATACAACAATTGTCATCACAGCAATCAAAAAAGCCAGCATTTGTTGTGGTATCTGCATCTTCACAATCTCCAGTTCCTGTGTATAAAATTACAATTCGTGAAGGCAAACAGATTCTTACAAAAGTGGAGACGGACGCTACAAATATTAATAGTGTTTTAAATACAAATAGTACAAATGTAGAAGTTAATGGAGATGTTGTGGAGGATTCTCTTCCTGTGAAACAAACTTCTGAGGAAATATCTGCAGAACTCAGTGATGGTGTAGTCAGTGGTCAAGATTGTGAAAAAGACATTGCACAATCTGAAAAATTAGACCAGGTTTCAAGTGAAGTGAAACAAACTGTAGTAGATTCCATGGATAGTCCTGATGTGGATATTGTTAAAAATAAAGAAAGCAAAGACATTAAAGATCTTAAAGACAATAGTAATAGTGAAAATAGTAAATCTAGTAATAAAGAAAATCGAGACTCTTCTAAAAAAGATGACAAAAAGTCTAGTAGTTCAGACAAGAAGAGTCATAGCTCATCTTCATCCTCCAAAAGTTCTTCTAAACATACCTCAAGTTCCAGTTCACATCGTTCTAGTTCCATATCTTACAAATCTAGTAGTCATCGTTCTAGTTCTAGTAGTAGTAGTTCAAAAAGTTCTAGTTCCAAGGATAAGTCTTCCAAGGACAGACATCATTCATCTAATTCATCCAGTAAACATAGTTCTAGTAAAAATAAATCTGACAAAGAGCGGGAAAAGGAAAAACAGAAAAAGGATCAGGCAGAAAAGGATAAAGCAACATTAGAGAAGGTTCAAGGACAGGCATTAAGTTCAAAATTTGGAAAAATACCTAAAAAGAAGTTGGAAGAAGAAAAATCAGGGGATGCAGCTATAAGGAAATCATCAACAGATTCTCGGGATAGTTCTAAAGAAAATAAGACTGATTCAAAGAAAGTTACTGCAGTGCCAGAGAAAAAGAACATTTCTATTTCTATTGAAAGTAGAAAGAATTCTCAAGATTCCACGACACGGCCAAAGACTGTGAAAACATTTAACTCTAAATTCAGGTCAACAGGTTTAGAAGAAGAAGTAAAACCACCACCACCAAGATCAGTAAAGAAATCACATCCCGTTGTTGACAAAAAGACGGTACCTCAGAAATTACCTACCTTGAAAAGGCCATCTCCACTTAGAGAAGCTATACCATCAGATAAACGAGCTAAAGTATCATTGGATTCACCAACTACACCTCCAAGTGACGAAAAGAAGGGAGGCATCAAATTAATACCACCAAAACCAAAACGTAAGTATTACATAATGTTCCAAATATTATATTTAAAATTTCTTTTTACACACAAATATTGTGTATATATACTTTTTTCCCCAACAAATATAATTTTAATTCTTTAGGGAGAAAGATCTTAAATTTTTATAAATTATTAATGTTCAAAGACTTGAGATAATATATATTAATATATAAAATTGAAGTTATTATGTAGGAGAATATTATATATTAAATGTGTAAACATATGTTTTTCTTTCAATGAAGTTTAACACTTATATATATATTATAACACACACACACATATATATATATATATTTTAATCAGAAAAATCTAGAATTAGTGAAATTATAATTGATATTATATTAAATCGGTTTAGTATATGTTATATATTATTCTTGGTTCTTAATTTCTTTAATTTTTAAGGTATGAAAAATTCAAAATATAATAAATATTCAAATGATCTAAGTTCAAAATTTTAGTATTACATTTATAATAAGTGATTTTGATGTGAAAATTGAAATTAAGAAAGAAAAACTACTAACTTTATTGATCTTAATTAGTCTTTGAACAGTAGTTTCTTTTATTGTATGTGCTATTACTAACTTCTTAATATTGAGTTTGCAGGTGGTTGGGTCCAGAAGAAACACAAGCAAATTGTATTCTTTATACTTTAAGCATTGCGCGAACATGTTTTACTTAATTCAACAAAATTTACATAGATTTCTTATTTATTATTAATTTGCAGTTTCTTTCAGGCATATTATTTTAGTTTATAGTATTCATTAGAATCTTATGCTACTTTTCTTGAAGTTATTAGAGTATTATAGAAGGTAAAAGAAAACCCGTATCAATGACCCACGTGGAAGTGGATCGAATGGATTTTTCGTGCTTGCGTCAATAATTAACGTCACATTAGAAGAACGAAGAACATTAGGATTGGCTCTTTCAGCATCAATTTATTTCCTATATTAAGAAGATTTAGCAGGTAATCTTCGATAAAATATTAATTAAATCGTACATATAAATTGTTTGAAAACTAGTGCTATCTAGTAAAAAGTAGAGTCGAATATTTTTTAATAATCAATTCATCGAAAGTAACCGTGCAGTTTTTTTTTTACAAATTATTCGGATAAAAGAAAAAAAGGTGTGTTTTATTATCGATATAATTTTCGAGGTGTGTGTCTTACCGTTCTTCGACGAACGATACATCGAAGTCACGGATATTACTAATCTACCTAGGTAAGGAAACAAACCAACTCTTGTCTGTCCATACTTCTTCCCTTGTACATGTACACCCTATTAAGCATTTAAATAAATTGATCAGAAATCTGGAAATATTTAACTCTTGGGTTTCTGCTATACATCTTGCTCACTGAATGCTTGATAAAGCAAACACTCATACCGTGAGCCCATCCAGATTTCCATCCTCTCGGTGACTAATCGCACAAATCTAAAGTGCATATAAAGTCAAAACTCAAAATGGTATTATACACTAAATTTCTAAACAATAATAATTATAACGTTTAAAAAATTTATTGATGCTAGTTTTTAATCAATTACGAATTTGTTTCTACGAAATTATAACATTTAATCTCATTTATAGAGAGATTACATTTTTATTTCGTACTTATTTAATATAATACTTAATGCTATAATACCATTTTGAGTATCACACAAGGGAAAAAATTCTTGTAAATGATATATTATTTTTCAATTTTCTATCATTGTTTAGTTCACAGCGGATTCAAAGAATGATTCGAAATACGTTCGTGCGTTCATCAGAGAGAATTGAAATTTGCGGGCGCATAGTCCCAAGATATCCTTATAAAAGTGAGAAAAAATGAAAGAGAGAGAGAGAGAGAGAGAGAGAGAGAACGTAAACAAGAGAGAAAGGGAGAGAAAGAGAGAGAATGTGTGTGACTGAGTGAGTGAGAAAGAGAAACTGAAAGAAAGCGAAAAAGAGTAAACAGTATGAACGAGTAGATGGAAAAGCGAGAAAAATATGGCACGACGTTCGAAGAAAGTTCGAAAAAAAAAAGAATGCAGAATTTCTTGGAATGAAAGCACTTTCGAAAATGCATGAAATACGATGCTGCGTATCGACTCGACGTCTTCGAGCAAGCCGCCCCTTAGGATCAGCGGGCCTCTTCTTACGACAGATAATCGTCTAGTTACAATGACAACGTCGACATGGCGAAGAAGTCTTCTTCCTTGCCAATAGACGGATTAACAATCGGGTGAAAAGAACGTTACTGGAACAAGAGAAAAATATAAAGAAGAAGGCAGGAAAAACGAAACGTGAATATCTATAATATTGTGCTCGACAGCAATTAAAGCAAATTGTTATTCTTTCTCAAATTTACTATATTTTTTCAAATAACGTAATTTTGATTGAGTTAAAAACTAATTCAGAAATCGGTGTATTTTTTTATATCAGAACTTTCCGAGTTAAGAATAGTTCGTTTTAATTTGCAAGACTATCGTTAATTATTCGTAGAAGTTTCTCTTCTTTCGATTATAAAGAACTTGTAGTTCTACCTAAAACAAAGCACGATTAATTCCTTACTCAGCTATTCATTTGAAAAGGAAGCAAAAAATCTCATTTACTATCAATATATTTAAAAATTTAACAATCCAAATAATTAAGTATCATGAAAAAAAGCATTTAAAAATCATTTATTTGAATTAGACGCGTAAAGGAGGATGGGTGGGAGTTAACGACGGAGTTGCGCAACAGCGCACTTCTTGGTGTGCTTGGCGGAATACCGAGGCCAATGTTTTTGCGATAGTCTTTATATCAGCAGTCGTGTATGGGGTCAGATTCTGTTTCTCGTAGTAGTTTCATTACGCTCACATAGTGTATTAACCATTCAATGTATTTAGGTCCGCACCATTCGTGGGCTATGCTTATCATGTGGTATTGAATTTGAAAAAGAAGCAAAAAATAAAATTTACAATAGTTATACTTTATTTAAATTAATATTAACAAATTCGTTTACCTTTTACTTGTCAGAATACGCTTTTTCGTTCAAAATACGTTTAGAAGAGATTATATGCATTTTTATAATTTATAGTATACAAGGCATCACTTTTAAAAAAAAAAAACTTTTTATCTATAATGATTTTATATTATTTGTTCAGATATCAGATAAAAAGAAAAGAGTTATCCTAATTTTAATATAAACAGATATAACTTTATCTTTGACTTATACTTTAGTCAAGTTTGAATTATTATTTGTAACTACATTTATAGTATTATAAATATTTAGTTTTTGATTGCATATCATTAACAATTATATATCCATTTTTATATAAAACAAATTATATATACAGAACCGCGTGTCTTATGTAAAGAAAATGAAAATAAGTTTACATTTCTAATGCATTCACATGAGGAATAGAAAATCATCGCTATTAATGGACTGCGCAAAAGTTTAATAATAGTTTAATAAAAAGTTAAATAAGTATATCATTTTAGATGATGTATTAATCTGTACTATTCGATCGGAAAGATCTTTTTTACAAATGAAACGAAATGTTAACGAAAAAAAGAATGCGTCTCGATTGTTACATATAAGATAATACGTTAAGAATACTCTTACGATTTGAAACATTTTTAAAACGAAGTAAATGACTTGAGGATGAATCAAAGGTTTATGGAAATAAAATTGGAGCCGTATAATTAAAACCTGCATATTATTCCCCAGTTTACTATTATCACTTTTATCGAATACATTCTAAAAACATTTATATGATTATCAATGCGATTTATTATCGATTTGATATACCGTATATTTTCTTCTGTAATAACTTTTGTTATATATTTATTGAATTCTTACTTAACATTAATTTAGTATATATGAACGCAGTCTGATAGTAAACATTTTTTGAATAGAATTCGTATTTCTTACAGCTGTTAGGTATCAATTTTTGAATTTGAATTTAAAAAATAAAATTCAAAATACATTAAATAGTATTAAATACCAATCGGATACGCAAAGTATTTGCTTTTGTACATTCCCAAAGTACATTTATGAGGAAATAATATTTGATATAACATTTAATGTACTATCTTTTGTATATCTATCGTAAAAAAGACAAAATAATTTTTATTTAAATAAAATATCTCTTTATATTACTTTGAATTAATATTTAATTAATTTCAAAGAAAAAGATTTTATATCTTGGTAACAAAATACAATTGGATCTACATTACATAAAAAGGCATAAAGATTTATAATTTTATTTAAATTAAGATTTACTTTCCTAATTCTCTATGTTTTTATGATGTTCGATATTAGTATTAATGTGCATGCGTTTAGTCTTTGTTTTAAATTTCGTTTAAAATTTTGAATACATGAAGCGATCCAATGGATCAAGAGTAATTGATCATGATCAATTGGTAAATTTATTGATCTGTTGTAGAAATTATTTGAAGTAATTATAAGTAAAATTAAACACAAATTTTATCATTGTATAATTCACATTTTCTTAAAAAAAAATTCTGTTTATTAAATCGCTATGATTTCTAACGTAATTTTAGAATATTTCATATTATCAAAAGGAAATAATTGCATTTTTGCAGATTCATAACGGATTCGTTTTACATCAAATATTTATTAAAATATTTACTTTCAGCTCTATCAAGGAACAAGTTGAACTTCTGTCTTTATGCGATTTTATAGCTATATGTATTTTTTACAGGAGTTGATGCAGATTATATTGATGTTGATGTAATTAAATTTTGAATAATCGAATAATATAAATGTTTATATTACAGGATTATTTTAGGAATATCTATCTATGATCTCCATTTTATTAATTGGAATCAACGAATGTAATATGCTAAATTTGTCTTTTTTTTACTGCCGTAGTATCTGGAGTTAGTCGACAAAGTACTTTATTATAATTTTTAGTAAATTTAATTTTTAATAGATTTTTGCATTAGGTATTTAACACAAATGCTTTGACATTTTATCGATTTCTGGATGTAATTATTAAGACAATGTTTAAATCTTTCTCCCAATTTAAAGTGATATATTTTGATTCTTTTTTATATTTTATTTCGTTTATAAATATTTGTTATCTTTTTTTATAGCAATGGTTTTACAAGAAAGCGATATGTTTATGGATGCTTTGACTGCATCTACGAAGAATAAAGAACCAAGAAAAAGGAAGCGAAGAACATCCATTACGAAAGATGGTCCCACGGAAGCTAAAAAACAAGAAACTGCCAATAATGATAATCGTGATGTTACACCTCCACCCACCTCACCACCAAGTGCCGATGAAAAATCACCCGTAGTTGTCAAGCCTAACTTTAAGGTATATACCATATAATTACGAAATTTTCGATAAAAATTAATATATTTTTTTATTTATACATTAATTACACATAAGAATTTTTATTTTATAGTTTTATCAAGATACATTAGAGACAGATGAAGATAAAGAACATAAAGAGAGGGAGAATTCAGACGAAGAGATGAAAAAAGATAAAGAAGAGGCAGCGGACGATCAGAAAGAAAACAGGATATTCAAATCGGACATTGATGACGATGCTAGAAGTAACAGTAAGTTACATTATTCTTATTTACATATTATCGAGATATACTTAATTTTATATTTTTGTGTATAAATATGTTACTTTAAAAGAAAATATTTGAAAATATTCTACTGCTTTTTAGCACCAACACCGGAAGCTGATATGGAGGAGAAGATATCCGATTCTCTAGAAGATATATCTTCCATATCTGATTCAATGAAAAAGGAAAATATTGGTTCTTATCCAGAAATACGATATGTTGATGGCCTGAGAAGCGTTTTGTTACTTCAAAAACGCAAAGGGCCGAAGAAAGTATTAAAATGGAAAACAGACTTAGAATCGGTGCGTTATTTTGAGTTGGATGAAACGGAAAGGGTGAACGTAACGAAAACGTTTACTGATATGAAACAAATGGAAAAGCAAAATGAGAGAGAAGCATTCCAAATGGCCAGAAAATTAAGTTAGTTGAAAAAATATAATTTTTTTTACTGCTAAAAATAATATTGAATATTAGAAAAAATTATAAAAAATTTAATAAATGAAATATAAATTGATTTTGCAGGTAATGAAGACTTAATGGAAGAAAGAACAAGATGGAAACCTTTGATTCCAATTGATTTACCGCCACCTTTAGTAGAGCCTGGAAAGGATAGTAGAGAAAAAGATATTCAATATGCTAGAGAAAAAGGAATTTTACAAGCACTATACTTCAACCGAAGCATGTATGTGTATATTTTAAGCGATTGTTTTTTTTTTACTATAATAAAGTTTATTTATAAAAATAAAGCTTTATTTATTAAAATAGAATTCAATACTACACACTGAAGTACATTGGTATTAATTTATATATTTGTATAAAAATGATATGTATGCTTATTAAAAGCATAGAAACCTTAAACCATTGAACCGTTTAATATATAAATTATCCCATCACTGGTGGGAGGTCTACAAAATTTATTTATTTAAAAATATTCTTATTATAATTAAAAGTATTTTATTACAATCAAATTTAATTGATATAAGAGTACTATATTTTATGTATATTTTGAATTTTAGGATTCCAGACTCTGCGGCAGAACCTGACGAAGAACGTCATCATGTATATAGTGAACCTAAAACCATTCCTTTGGACGATCTCACAGGAAATAAGGAAAGTGAAAAAGATTTTACTTCCATGCCGTGGCCAGAACCAAAACCTCAGTTGCAACCTCAAACACCAGCAGTTTCGAACTTCCATTATCCATCATTTCCACATAATCAACAGCCAGTAATGACATCTATGGGCCCTCAAAGTTCAATGGGCCCAATGCCACAAATGTCTCAGCAAATTATGGGAGCTTCTCATATGGGCCCAATAGGTCCTGAAATGGGAGGTCCAATGACTGCTGGAGGAGGAGGCGGTTGGAGAACTGGAGATGGAAAAGTTGTTGTACCTGATGGAATGGGAATGAATATGCCAAATGCATTTCCACCAGGAATAGAAGGTGGTCCAATGGTACCACCTGGTATGATGGGACCACCACCTA
This sequence comes from Frieseomelitta varia, assembly GCF_011392965.1. Lineage (NCBI taxonomy): Eukaryota > Metazoa > Arthropoda > Insecta > Hymenoptera > Apidae > Frieseomelitta > Frieseomelitta varia. The sequence goes on from NW_025110680.1 coordinate 192,785, forward strand.
TGTATAATCAACAACAAGACAGTTATGGTATGATGGGACCAGAAGATATGGGATTCAATAACATGAATCCAAATAATTTCCAAGGTCCTCCTGGTCCTTTATACGGCCCTGGGCCTAACTTTCAAGGTCCTAGAGGTGCTGGTCCAATGCATGGTAGAGGTAGAGGTGTTCCTGGTCCTGGATGGTATAGAGGTGGTGGGGGTCCACCAGGAAGAGGTGGGTGGAGGGGTGGAGGCGGTGGATGGAGGGGGAACGGAAAGCAACCACCCGTATGCAGACAGTTTTCAAAGAATGGCTATTGTAGAGTCGGTGACAAATGCCAATATCTACATCCCGGAGTGAACTGTCCACCATTTTGAAAATAATGATTTATTTGATGTTTCTGCAGTATAATATATAAATGTTCATTCTATTTGAAATGAATCAATGGAAATGAACGGTCCTACTAAAATGATCAAATCATATTAAATTCAAGCTCACATTAGTTAAAAGAATTAATAATAATGTGCAATCTTTTATTAATAACGCAAAGAATTAAGCACATGATATTTATACACTTACATTTTCATAAGATTTGAACGATATTCGATAATTTTCAATTTATTTACATCGCATAATGAGAGATAATATAAGAAAAGGCGTAATAAATTTATTTTTCGTGGTTTATACTCTTACAAGTTCAGGTTTGAAAATTGCTTTAAATTTCAAATGACAATGAGAAAACAATAGCTTCATCAGCTGCTGGACAGTAAGAGATTCTTAGATATCAATTTTCATTATGATTTCAAATAGATATTTTTAAAAATTTAAGAAAACGTCAACAATACGTTTATTTATCTATTTCCAGAACAATGAAAATTGGGGCACATCATGTAAAATGAAATTTCGATTAACGTCTTCCCTTTATGTTTGCGATTTACAGATAGCCACTGCCGAAAGAATGATTTATATAATCAAAGGGATGGGATTGCTGTAAATTTTAATCTTATTGGCACGACGAATAGTGATTTCAAAGTATGATGCTATTAAGCAGGAAATGCGAATTCCGATTTAAGAAGCATTTGTCTTTCAAATTGCCAGTTGGGTGTTTAATCGCTTTCTATTAATGAATATATGTAATTAAAATGCTGTTAAAACAAATTAAACGTAATATACAATGGTATATTATAACACCAAAAGTTCAAATAACAATTTAAATAACTTTTTATTAAATTAAGATATCTTACATTTAATCATGTATGTAGATTGATTGTAAATATCATAATTGTATCATTTTGTATAAAATGTCGCGAGCTCTAATAACAAGAGACTGTTTTAGGCTTAAATGGTATGTAATAATATAAAAGAACAACAATTTTTAGCAAAAATGTGTATGTATGATTTGAATAGTTAAATGCAGATCTGATGTTCATAGAGTACATTTTCATTTATAAGTTTGATTGTGTGCTCCATGAAATAGATCGCTGATATATTATTATAGTAAATATTTTTTACGAATTAAGGGTAGTGGTTATTTTTTTGTATATGATTGATCGTTATGTTTATATGTAATATCGATTGTTGTATAAGAGCTGCTTGATGGAATACATGAGTCATACCTATTTTCTAAAATATGCTGCATTGTTATATTAATTGAAACTTTCTAAACTTCCTTCATGACATCTTTATATACATTATTTTCTACACTTATGTTTAAATATTTCTATTTATCTTTTCACTATTATCACATTTTTCACTATTATATCGAATTATTGTTTCTGTTTATAATTTTTTTTTTTTTTGATATATATTTGTTCAAAAGCGTTAACAATTCGAAATTTAAATAGTTATTAATAATTTTACGATATTCATTGATATAATGTATTATATAAAGTTTAATTAAAAAAGAAGTATCAGTATTAAATATATATTTATTATATATGTAATTAAATATACTTAACAAGTGTAATACATATATTACGTTTATATAATGTATTTAATTTTAATTTGTATTAGCTATAATTTTCATGTTAGTCATTCATAAATATTTAAACATTTTACCAGGTATAGTATCAAAATTTAAATAATTATATAACAAATATTTGACTTAATTTGAAATTAAATATTTAATTTAATATTAATCTAAATTTATTTAAATTGTTGAGGTGGAGGACCAAAAATACTTCCACTTTGTTTACTTGCAGTTCTAGAAGGTGCAAATCCAAGCATTTTTTGAATATTCTGCAACCAATAGTTTTTTTTATAAATAAGTATATTCTTATAATAGTTTTTCTTATAAATAAGTACAATAACAAAATCAAACTAACATATGAATTTACCTGTCTTATACTCATAGTGCATAGTATATACAAAAAAATAAATGAACATTCTGTATAGTCATCTCCTGGAAGGTTTCTATGTGATAATCCTTGTATCCAACCAAGTGGAACAAAGGGCAATCTTGCTACAACTCTACCATCAAAAATGCTATTAAACATACTTAAGAGAGCTGTAAATGCAAACCCAATTGCAAACATTGATTTCATTTTTACAAGAGACAAATCTCTATTGTTATTCTTTAACCTTTCTTCTTCTCGTTCAATTTTCTTTTTCTGCTGTTTATCTAACGAATCTCCATGTGCTTCTTTTCTTTTTTCCACTAAAATTAAGTTAATTTAAAGATAAAAATTTAATTTATGAACATAATGACATTTGCATTTTGTTTGCACTTGTTAACTTATCAATATTCCTTGATACAATCATTATTTAAAAACTCACATTTTTTACTTTGTTTTTCTACTTCAGCTTTTAATTTTTGGTATTTTTCTGTCCTATAAACCATCAACCATGTTAAACCTGTCAATAATATTAAAATTAATTAAAGAAGTTATATTTATAGAGATTTATAAAAATTTAAAGAAATAAATATAACCTTAAACTTAAAACAACAATATTTAAAATGTTATTACCTTCTCCTAATAAAGCTGTACAGATACTAATAAATACAATTAAAATAGTGTCAGCCCACATGATACTAGAAAAAAATTCTTTGGATATTGTTTAAACTATTCAGACATATAATCCGTATATAAAAGACACCATGTCTGCTCTTAAACTTGAACAGCCGTGAATGGGAAAAAATTAATTATTATCTCTTTTTACTACATGTGTATTTACGTTTACTATAAGAATTTAGAGAAATTTTTTTTATTGATACAAAAATAATATATATAAAATTAAAAATTAAAGACACAATTTTGTTATAAAACTTTTTTTATTTCATATTTTTTGCATTAATTTTTTAAACTTTATTTACTTGTTTTTAAAATTATACTGATAAATAGTAATTTGAATCTATGGAAATACAATATATACACACGATATAATATAGATATAATATATTTTATACAAAATAGATGTAATATATTTTATACAAAATAGATATAATATATTTTATACAAAATGATTCTTAAGGTGTACAAAATCTTAAACATATTAAAAACCATTTTTATAAGCTAACTTATATCTATAAATACTGGTATCATTAATCAGGATAGATAGGACATTCAATTTTAAATATTCCACTTTTTAAGGTCTAATAATATAAAATAAAATGGTTTCAATTACTAATTTCGTATTTTGGAGTCTGGAGATATACAATTTGACAACACTGTAATGATTTCATTTTCCCACAAACGAGATATATGAATAGACTGCATCTTTTGGAACTTCATGTCTCATGTTCTGAAATACCAACATTAACACGCTTTTTAATTTTTTAACTTGCATTTTCCACCATAATGAAGGTAGTTAGGTGAATTTAATCACTTTCAGTAGTTTTTTTGTAAATCAAGAGTTCGACATTTTTGTTAAAGAAAAAAATTGTTCAAAATTTCGATTTACATATATAGCAAATTCAAAATCGTCGAAATAGATAAGAGAATTATTAATCTACAAATTCACCGGCAATCGGAAAGAGACAAGCGGAGAAAAATACGAACGAGTAATAGTTTGAATTTGTATAAAATTTTAATGCTAAAATATATCACTAAATCATCCATATTTTATGCCATCTTTATTAACTCTCATACAACGAATGTCACATTATTTGGACCTGTTGTGTTTTCCTTATACAGAAAATATAAGGAGAAATAAGAAGTTACAAAGTGCAGTCTTATTACCAATAATTTATAACAATAAATTATTTTATATGTAAATCACTGAATTCGTTTTAACAAATATCATACAAAAACGAAAATATGTATATGGTATCATTTAAAAAAATGAATTTGATTTCGAAATTTCTCCCACTGAACGACCTGCGAAAAATAATACATCACATAATGTGGTCCACCAAACTATATATATTTATACCAAACTTTTTGATAGGTCCATTTTTTTACAAAATCAGGTTTGCTGGATAAAGACATTTATAAATGATAAAAATATCATTTAAGGTGTGAATCTACATACTAAAATAAGTAAAAATCGTCGTACATAATTCATATCTAATTATGTGTTATTAATAAAGATTATAATCAATTTTTTCTAATATTTTTAAATAGATATGAATTAAATATATAGTAAATTTTTTGTCCTAATTTTTGTCAACTTGTTCTAAATTATTATATATATTTTTTTTATTAACGATGTTATCATTCAATTCAATACATACATAATTTTTAAGATAAAAATATCAACATTTCAACAACAAATGTCATCAACAATTGGTACGACGGTTTGAGGTTCTAGGACCTCACGAATATAGGACAAAAAACTACATTGCATGTAGGTCCATCCATGTATCTCGTTTGGGATTTTACTAAACCAACTTATATCATTTTACTTAATATAATTCTCCAATTCATTGTTGTAGACAAAGTTTAGTTAATATTGTTATCTACCTTTGATAATTATTACATATAAAAAAAATATATTCTTTACGACTAACATTGCATAAATATGCATCACATAATACTTTTGGTCATGTAACTAGTAAAAACATCCACACTAAACGCATGCAGAAAAACTTATGTAAATAAAAAAAAATTTTTAACTTAATATGCTACCATTAAGATTTCAAATAATATTTAAAGTATTTTTCGTAAAGAATATGCGTGTTATATTGTTATCAATCATAAAAATCTTCCATTTTCTTTTCTAACTGATTAGCATCGGCATCTTTTAAACATTTTCTAATTTCGAAACCTAACGCAGCACCTAATGGTGGTGGAACTGCATTACCAATCTGACGATGTTTATCAAGTATACTTCCGTAAAAGCGGAAAGAATCAGAGAAACCTTGTGATCTAGCACACTCTCTTACACTCACAACTCTGGTTTGTTCCGGATGTAGAACACGGCCCTATGGATAAATGATAGAATTTAATATTTATAAATGAAGTTTCTAAAGCAGCATAATACATACCTGTTTACCCATAGGTTCGGGATTAGTGATGGTAGTACCAAAAAATCCATCCCATTCTAATCTACCATATAAGCCCGCCCAATTATTATGACGTTTTCCAGTATGAGGTAAACACCACGGGATTAAAGTATTATATTGTCTAGCCATTGGATCACATATCTTACCAACACTACAGCTACATACACCACGAAATGCACCAGTAGAACTTTTACCTGCTTTCTTATCATGATGCGTATATTCTCTGTAATGTACAATAGAGAGATTATTTATTTGGATTCTACATCGATCATTTTATTCTAATATCTAAAAAATTTAATAAAGTTTTAAATAAACCTTACAGTTTTTTTGAATATGTTCCATCAGATAAACGTACTATTATATTTGGTAGATCTCGCCAATCAGACCCACTTGCAGTCGGAATGTGTGCTATTCGCGCTTCAATCAGCGGAGCCATATCTTTGCAAATATGATCTCTTAATATTGTATCGGGTTCTTTGGGCCTTACCTACGCACGAATAGAATATAGATATAGTAGAAAAAAGTTAATATTAACACTATAATTATTGTCTCTTTTTGGACATAATTTTCATTGGAGGTCGATAAATATTAAGAATTTAGAACCACTGCAAATCATATGCCACAGTAGTATTACCAGTCGTTATAATGTTAATAATACTATGTTTTATTTATATTTTTTACTTTTCTTTGAAAATGAGATATTGGTTCATCGTTATAAGCTATTTCTTCCTTATTCCATCCATTTCGTATATTAGGTAAATCAGACATCGAATCACGAACACTAATCGTTCTATATGGTGCTGATTCCACCCAATCGCAATTTGATGAATACTATTAAAAAAATATATATATATATAAACACTTAACAGATAAGTGTATTAATTTTTATATAAATTTAATTAATTCAGTCAATTACTTTTTTGTTATCAACAATAACGCTTAGTTGACAAGCCCGTTTGCTAAATACATGGGTTGGTTCAGGGTATTTTGGAAGGACTTCACCAGGTGCAGCAGCTAATATTATTAGCCTAAAAGTAAATAAAGAATAGATAAAATATATAAGCTAAAATGTTTAATAGATGTACCTTCTTCTTGTCTGTGGAATACCGTAGTTTCCAGCTTGCAAAATACCAAATGTACATTGGTAACCCATTCGTACAAGGCACCTTAATGTTAATTTAAGTACCATACTTCGTTTAAATGATACGAAATTTCTAACATTTTCCATAATAAAAAATTTTGGTCTATAATAATCACAATAGGACAAACATGATACTACTAAAGAATTCTTAAATAATGAATATTGCCGTGAATTAAAACGATTCATGCCACTAAAACCTTGACAAGGTGGACCACCGCACAATAATTCTACTTCTCCTTTTTGAGGTAAACGTTGTCCACTATTATCACAAAGATCACCCTACAATATATTTTATATCATATATATCGTATTTATTTTTAAATCCTGCATTGTTGCTGAACTTACACTCATAACTTTCCGTAAAAGTATATTGCAATCTTCGCAAAATACCGTTGTATTAGGATTATTGAGTCGATATGCACATGCGGCTGGTTCGTCTTTTTCAATTGCCCATCGATTATCAATAATACCAGCTTGTCGTAATCCGTCAGATAATCCTGTAATGTAAATTTCATATAGAAAAATTTTCAATATTTTACGTAATTCAATTTTAAATATTATACTAACCACCACAACCGGCAAAAACATCTAATGTCTTCAACTTTTTTGTTACTTTACTATATTCTATTGGTATATCAGTTAATTTCTTATCACTATTCTCTAATTTTTTACTTTTGCATTTAGCTTTTCCTTTTCCTTTACTAGTTCCAGATTTTCCAATGTTCATAGCATGATACGGTGGATCAATAAATGTTTTTTCTAAGGCATTATATGCTTGAGAAAAATAAAAACGATTTGGTCCAGCAGCAGTCCATTCTTCTACAGATTGATCTAAATTTTCCGAATACGCTAGATAACATTTTCCGGCTACATCCGAAAATTTAACATCACAAACTGAAATGTTTGAATTCAGAAAATATATTAATTGACTTATATATTAATTTAAATAATTTTTAAACCTTTTAAATAGTAATTTACCTTCGTCACTCCAATATACCATATTAAGATCAACTTGTTGCATTAATGTAAGTCCTTTGTGTGTATTTTCTGGTCGATACATTTTATTTATTTTAATCCATATATCAGATGATGCAACTAATTTATTATTAGTAGTTGCATAGATTGAATTTATGTATCCAATATGAAATGGCTCTGGCGTATCATAATTTGATCCCTTTACATGGTCTGATGATTTTCGATAATATTCGGGATACATATCTTCATCTACTTTGCCCTTCTTTATTTTTGGAGAAAGATGATATGTAGATGTAAATTTATATTTTATAGCTGCTGGCATTAAAAATACAGCAGAACCAACTCTAAATTCTTCGTCCTTATATTTTACCATACTATATGTTACTTCTTTGTTGCTCTTTTCTTCTCTGCGGTCAAAAACTTTTGGTGTATAATAACATTGCAATGTAGTAAAACGTACACAGGCAGGACAAAATCGATGACTGATTTCTTTTCGTGGACATTCAGGATCCGGAGCACAATCTTCAAAACGAGCTGTACCGGGAGTATATGTTTTTTGATAAAAAAATACCTTTCCATCCTTATTTTGTATTTCATCTAATATATCTGTATTTCCTGAAATTTAATTAACTATGTTTAAAACAAATCATTGTAACTTTAGTAAAGTAAAGAATAAATAATAAAAATACCTAATTTATTCCAATCTTTCGGACAAGTTTTATAAATAACGATAGCTTTGGATTTGATGGAAGTAAAAGGAACATTATCACATTCATTAAGCAAGAATAATTCTAAAGGATCTGATGTTTCACCAAGTACAGTGTCACTACCTCTTCTGAACCAATTGGCATGACACATTTTTGCACCATTTTTATCTTCCCACATATAAATAACTTTAGCTACTTGTAATGGTACAGTAGGATCGTTAGATTCAATTAAAACGCAATCATTTGCTTTTATTTCTTCATCAACAACTATGACAGACTTATAAAATGTTCTTCGTCCATCATTTATAATTGGCTCTCCAACCCATGTAATTTCTTTTTCTACGTGTTTAAATTCTTTCAAAATCATTTTTTGAGTAATTTTTACATTTTCTACCGAAGTATCATTAAAATCATCATCTTCTTGATCTGAATCATCCGCCTCCTACAATTAATTATATTTAACATATGCATTTATAAATATATGTTGTTCTATATTAATGATAATGTTATTAAAATATTTTACTTGTATAGCCATGTTTGGACATCTACGTCTGTTACATGCTTGTTTACTTCTTCCAGATCCACCAAATTTAACCATATCTTTACAAGATATACAAACTCCACAATCTGGCTGCTGACAAGTTTCACATACCCCACATCTATGTCTTTTAGGTCCCTGTAATAATATAAGTGTATAATATATATATATATATATATATATATATATATATATATATATATATACATATATATATATATATATATATATATATATATATATATATATATATATATATATATNACACATATATATATATATACATATATATATATATATATACATATACACATAATATATTATTTATTACAAGAATTTTTATTACATACCGACATTTCTTTGTCATTATTTTTAGCTATTTGGTCAGAGAAAAACGTTTCAAACATATTATTAACTAATTTTGTAGTTGTAGCTTTTGTCCAGGTAATCTTTTTATTTTTTGAATCTCTAGGTTGTGTTCTGCGTAATGCAATTCTCTTATTTAATGTCACACCAGCAAGTGTTACTAACGCTCGCATGCACGGACTTGTAATTAATAAAGAATCTTCTGGTCTTGCTGATGCATCAAAAGAAATAACTTGATCACAGATGAACTGTGCATATAGTAACAAAGAATCTTCTGTAAATCTAGATAATCCTTTTGGTGGAACTACAGTCTAAAAAAATATATTTCGATAAACGTTAATACATTGAAATGTGAAATATTTTATACTCAAAGTGTGAATCTTAGACAAAAATTGTTACCTGTAGTTTATTTAACAAATCTTCGTATGTAGGATTGTCTTCATCTAATAAGAATTCTATGACTATTTTGCTCATGTAAATCTTTCCTTTTACAGAATCCATAAATGGAGCATATGCTTCAGCAGGCTCCATCAATATATATTCTGCAAATGCTGTGGTGAATCCTACAAGTGCTAATTCACCACCATCAAATCCTGACACCCACCATTCATTTATTGGTCCCATGTCTTTTGTAGGCACACCTCCTTCTGGACATGAGTTTTCTTCATATATAGGTTTCATGTAACCAGAAAAATAAAGGACCACATTTTTCTCAATTAAACCAATATCAAAAGGACACAAATGCCCATTCTTATCATATACACTATAAAAAGATAAGATGAAACAACATACATAAAATGGAAAAAGATAGATTTATATACTTTTTTTTATTACATGCTTACCAGAAATGAGTTAATTTATTTTGTGGCCTTACATCACTTTCATGAACTGCAACTTCTTCTCCTGTGAATAAAGATAATCTAGGATCTGTTAATGCAATCATTTCTTCTACTGCACCATTAGGATGACCAGGATATATTTTTATATCTGGGCTTATTAATTTTTGACAACAATATTCACATTTTTGATTCACATTAACTGATTTCTGGGATAATATTTTAGATTCTTCTGTTTTTATTGTATTTTCAGTCTTAGTTTTCTTTTGAATGTTCTCAGATTCATCACCTGAATCTGATTGTTGTTGATTTGTTAATATTAGGTCAGGGTTGTCATTACAAATTATCTTTTCTTTTAGTGTCAACATAGCAGATTTTACTTCCAATTCTTCAGCCCCGTTAATTTTTCTTTTAACAATTCTTGAATCTCCATTAATTTTACTCAAACCAGATGTAGAATCTATATTAATATATTTTCCATTACGTAGTTTTTTTGTACCGTTATTGTTTTCTTTGAATATCATAGTACTGGTCACTGGTAAATACAAATTAAATTTAACTCATATTGTTTAGATTGTGAACTATATATTAAATACTAAATTGCTTTTACCTGTTCCGTTTGTATCAGTAATTTGATCATTTAAAGATATTTGCTGCTCTTTTATATCACTTTCATTCTGTATTTGTTTTTTTATATTGTAGTTTTCCGCCTTTGGTATGATAGTAGATATCATGTTGTAGTAGATAGAAAATTTTCGTAAAAATATCAATTTCTTGTTATATTTATGTCAAAATAAATACACTAGGAATGTATTTATAGCTTTAAAAATAATTATAAATGAACATATTTTTCATATTTTCAATTAATAGTATGCTACAAATTTCAGCTGAATAGCACATACGTACATAATGATAAGAACATGATACTGACGGTTGTACCGCCAAAATCTCTCAAAGCTAGTTTACATGAAAGTGCCATGCTTGATATTGCATTAATATATAAAAATAATCTGTTTTCATTTTTTTAATTATTTATTTCTATATTTTTAATTATTTATTTTATATGTTTAATTATTTTTATTTGATTATTTATGTTTGATTATTTTTAATTCAAACAAATTGTTAATTTAAGTATCATCCTTTAAAAGTCGTATTGTATTTCAAAGTATGATTGCACAACTGAATATATTCTATACATAAATACATACATAGTTTACATTCCATACATAGTAAACATGTTCTGATTTAAAAAATAATATTCGCTAAAAAATATAAATGTTGTTTATAAAAACATTATATTTCGTAAATGATGTGATTGATACAAAATTTTGATCTTTCTTTACAAACATAAATATAACCTAGAAAGCTAAATTTCGGAGTTATTCTCTGTGAAGGGACGAGTTTATATTTAACAAATATAAAAATTGTCAGTGAATAAATGAGTTAAATAATCAGGATAGAGGTAATAAATGTATATTGTGTAATGTAGAAAAATTTCTAAAATATATCTGTATTGAAAAGTACATTAGTATTCTTGTTGCATAGACAAAACAAAAAGTTGCATGTTGAAATAATAAGCAATAATAACATTGAAAATAGAAAGGTTGAAATAAAAAGACATTGTTCTTATTTTAAAAATAGCATATTTTTCATATAATGGATTTTAAAATTGTGTAATGATTTTACAGCTGTTTACTATTATTGTTATCAAGATTACATAAATATAAAGAAAGGAAATATAAATATGGGAGAAAAAAATTTGACTGATGAACAAAAGAAATTTTTAGAGGAATGTGAAAATGAATTTAAAGATCGATATACTGAGAAAGAAGCAGAATTTATGAAAATTAAAAATATGGAATTAAAAAAACCACCAATCATTGACCCGTACCCTATGAATGGAAGATATAATAATGATAGGAATGACAGACGGCGACATTTTAATAGATATTCTCATCACCGCTATAGACCTTATCCATGATAATTGAATCCACAAATAAATTTTTGTAAATATTTTCATAACTTACTTGTAACCATTTATTGTATAATAAAGTATTTAAGCACGCAATGTGTATAATTTCTCCATCAAAATGTTAATACTTTTTTTATTACATAATTTTTATTAATTATTGTATAATTTGATTTTTAAAATAAACTAATGTTTAATATTCAATACAATGAAGTAAAGTGAACCTTTTATAACTGATCCAAACAAACATTAACTAAATAATATTAAAAATTTTTATATTAAATGCTATTTTTTATTTAAAATTTATTTTAATAATAAGTGTTGTTCTAATGAAATTCTATTTTTGAAATGTGCAATAAAATTTGATATTTGAGATACTTGAAAAACAGAAGAAGAATAAGAATGAACTATCTTTCCTTTAAATAACCTAGATATTTAGAAATGTAATTTAAGAAAATATTTGTTACAGAAAATTCGTAACGTATATAATAAACTTACAACAGAAGTTTCTTCATAATATTTAGTATTTACCATCAGCTTTTCTACCATGAAATGATAAAATTTCTGATATAAAAAGATATATACTATCTGCTTCTGGATATACTATGTACTATATTATGTATATTATCTTATATATAATATTATTGCAAGATATCGTAATACATATATACATATTCATAAAATGTAAGATATACACATGGAATAATATATCAAATATACACATAGAATAATACATTAAATGAGACAATCACTTGTTTCATTAGGTATATGTTTCTTTCTTTATTTTTGGTATATCATTATATCATTGAATGTAATTGAACAAAGAAAAGAAACATATCACGAGTTAGCTATTCATTCAGAAATATACGCGTCGAATTGAAACAAAGATTGATAGTTAAGAAAGAGTGATTAATATTGATGTATGTAAGCAAGTGAAATGCATATAGTTCACAATACAACGTCAATCAATTGAGTGTTCATTTTCATTTGATTGTGCTTGAATGTAACTTGCGACGATACATTGCAAGTGTGTTTATGAGTGCTTGACATGGATAAATTCAGTAAACACTTGCGGTGACGCAGGATTCAATCTTTTTTTTACTCAACCGACGACGATGAATTTAGTCTGGCTGTGATATTCTCAAATGACATGTGTACAAGCAAATTTTTAAGAGGAATTAGCAAGTACAAAGTACTGCATTCCAGAACTTTTTATCTCTGACGTATAAAATATGTTTAACTGAAATACGCTGATAAAACGATAATTTAGTACTTTAATTATTAAAGAGAGTGAGTATTATCTTATTTTTTTTCAGTTTTCAGAATATAAATATTTTATAATATTTTGTATTAATAACAATTTTTTAAATACTGCTTTCACAAAATTCAAATGTTTAAAAAAAGCATTACAATATTTTAATCAGTACTTTTTTTTTAAATAAAAATTTAACAATATTAACGGATACATATATATTATTTTTAGGAATAAAATGTATATTTAAAATTATATATTATTATATTGTAGATTATATTGTAGATAGAACATCGGATAACTTGTAAATTAGACAGAAGATCACATCAGATAACATTAAAAAAGTTATGGGGGATTGAAATTTATATTTCTACTAAATTTATAATTGTAATAAAAAAATTTATACTTACATAAGAAAAGTGTGCTTCTTTGTTTTAAGTAAATACTATATGATATTTTAATGGATTGGTATAGAAAATTACTACAAAAAAGGTAGTATACGAAAATATATAAAAATTTTTGAATATTTAATTATTTTGATACATTGATATACTAATATTTTATTTTGATAGAAATACTATTCCTGTAGATGATGAATTGGAAACTGTTGCTGAAAGAAAAGAACGATGGAGAAGTATTTATGCAATTTATTTTACCATGTTTCTCATGTCTCTTGGATTTAGTATTATACTTACAGGAGTATGGCCATATCTTGATAAGGTAAATATAATAGATAAATGTATAATAATAAAAATAAAATTAATATATAGTTCATTATACTGTCTATTATCCAAGTTACAGGTCTATTTAAGTGAGGTCATCTAAATATCTTTTCGAATTGTGATGATGTAAAAAATATTTTTCGCTTAATATGAATGATATTAAAAGGCTAATACCTGATAAGAATATTTTTTCTCCAACATCTCTTTTTTTCGGAGTTTTCAAGATTGATGTTTTTTTTCATAAAACTACTTATTTTCTTTTTTTAAAAATTTTATTATGTAGTTAGTAAAAAAATTCCAGATATGTAAAGTACATGACCTTGAAAATTAAAATTTTATGTTATTTTATAATTTTATTATATAAATTTTATTTTATTTTATTTTTATATACATTTATTTCTATCAAGATTATAAACCTTGGCCAGGACGCGACAATCGAGAGCTTCATAATAAAGAAAGAGGTTTACCATTTTTTACATCGTCAATGATAATCTCTTCTAGCAGCTTGAAATCAGCACACGAAATACTTAACGCAAGAAAGATATAATATTCATTTATGGTAAAAGTGGTTGTTATATTTGAAAAAAGCAATTCGAGTGTACAAAGGTACATTTCTAATCTCAATTATTCATCACGAAATTCTGAAAAAATGACTTTGGAAAAAAAAATTTTCTGCGTCATCATAATTCAAAAAGATATTTAGGTGATCTCACTTAAACAGACCATGCTGTATAATATTAATATCCTATATTATATTAATATTAATATTTAATATGCACTGATGTTGCAGTTAGACAAAAATGCTGGTAAAGAATTCATGGGATATGTAGTTGCAGCGAACCCTTTGGGACAAATGTTATTTTCTCCTTTAGTAGGCTGGTGGGGAGATAGGAGAGGTTCTATAAGACTTCCACTTTTGTCAACATTACTTTTATTTACATTTGCATCAGGATTATATAGTGTCCTTGAGATTATACCAGGTGATCGAAAAATGTATATGATAGTTGCTAGATTCTTGGTTGGAGTTAGTTCTGGTTAGCATTTTATTTGATTTTGACATCATAAGTTAAAATAAAAATTTCGGTCTTTATTTATATTTATATTCGATATTTATATTAATATTATGCTTTTAGCTAACATTGCGGTAGCTAGGTCTTATCTCTCAGCAGCTACAAAATTTGTAGAAAGAACACATGCTGTTTCTATGGTATCTCTAGCTCAGGTAATTTAATTTAACATTTCCTTATGAGTGTTAACTTGTATATAGTTTATTTTAAAATATGTTAGGTACTAGGATTTGTGGTAGGACCTGGTTTGCAAGCTGCTGTTACACCTTTTGGAGAAACGGGGCTACATTTCATAAACATACCTGTTAATATGTACACTATGACAGGTTGGATAAATGTTATAATGGGAATTCTTAATTTTGTTTTATTCCTTCCATGGAATTTTAAGGAACATCGAATTGCTATTCGTGAAGCAATGAGAAATGAAGGGAAACAAACTGGTAAATGTGTTTAAATTAACTAATGATAAAATTAGATACGTTAATATTTAATTGAAAAGTTTATCTATTAATTACAGAGGAGGAAACACTGAAGGCTATAAAACCAGACAATCTCGCTGCTTTAACATTAATATGTGCCTTTTTTGTTTTAGTATTTAATTTTGTTCTTCTTGAAACGTTAGTATGATTTCAAAATATAAAATCATTTTTCATGTGTCATATTTTACATCTTTCCATTTATAGACTTGGTACTTCTTTAACTATGGATCAATTTGCGTGGTCAAAAACGGAATCTTTGTATTATATGGGTTTATTGATGAGCATTGGAGCAATTATGTCATGCATTACATTCGTTATGATTGAACCCTTAAGCAAAAGGTATAAACATTTTTATAGAGATACATTACAAAAAAGTGACTCATTATTTATGTTTTAAATATTTTTAGATTTAACGAACGTAAGGTAATGTTATGGGGTGGATTTTTATTTATGGTAATAGGGAGGATTTTATATATTCCGTGGGGACCAGATCCACCGAAAATTGCTGATTATGGACGTAAATAGATATAGAAATAAATATAATATACTATTTAGATTGCTATTTAAATTTAGAGACATTAAAATTATTTTATTTTACAGCATTTAACAACATTACAAAAGATGCGAATGGCACAGACATTGTAGGATGCCCACGTAATCAAGAATGGTGTACTTATACACCGCAACTTACTGTTACACAGTTTTTCATTGGATATGGATTTACCACTATAGGATATCCGTTAGGTGTTACTTTAATACAAACTATCTTTAGTAAAGTATTAGGACCTCGTCCACAAGGAGTTTGGATGGGTTTTATGACAGGTGCTGGATGTGCTTCTCGTGTGTTAGGTCCAATATTTGTTAGTGTAGTTTATAATCGTTTTGGAACATATCATACGTTTGGTGTTACTGGTTTAACATTAATAGTATGTATGATATGGTTACAAATCGTAAACAAACGACTAGTTCCGCCAAAAGCAATTTTACCAAAAGATGCGGAAATCCCATTAGTTCATCTTAAATCTAATGATGCTCAAGGATCAAATGATACACAGGAAAATAATAAATATGAGAGATATGACAAAGTGTAACAAATATTATACTCAAAATTCGATTTTATATTTTACGAAAGTATATTGATTACATGCAACTGCCATTAAAAGTTGGGTATAAATACAATTCTAATATTACGAAATGCAGATATATTTTTTATGGATATTTACAGATTTTTAATACATATTTTACATATATAAATGTGTAGATTATAAATAAATATATATATAAAACAATGCAAGAATATAATTAGAATTGTAAGAATGTAATTTTTAAAAGAATGTAAGTCGTGAGTTTTTTAAATATTTGAATCTTGTAGAGAAAGTAAGATTACAAAATGAAAATAATATATAGTACAAAATTGTCATAATAGCAAGAGAAGACTGATATTTAGTTCAATTTATACCAAATTAAGAGTGCAGTTAAATTTGATAGCAAATGTCTTTCACAGAATAATCTGAATTTGTAAGTACTTACCATAAATAATTGAATGATGTTTTATATATTCAAATAAACGAATGAGTAAACGAAAATAGTTGGATAAGTTAAAAAAGAATCATAACTTTTTGTGGTAGGATAATTTTAGTTAGTGAAATATGTTTACTAAATGTTAAAATGTTTTACTAAAATGTTAAAATTATATTATTAAACAGTGTGTGCAATAAAGAATGTGTCTAAAGTAATATTTTATATTACTTATATTACTTATATTATTTGTTTGTATTTAAAAAAATTAATTTGGAATTGTTTTATAAAAATTATATAAAAACTTATTTAAGAAATCATAAGAATTATTTAGATTTATTTGTACATCTTATTGAAAGTAAAAATTATTTAATTATCAACCATTGTGACATTTCAATTGTCTTATAACTGTCGATACAAGTATTATAAAAATCAAGGATAAAATTGTAAGAAAAGTTAAAAACATTACTATAAATACATACATTTTGCAAACACTTTTATAGATTTTGCATGAATGCATGTTTTTACAGTATTCGAGCTACTTTGTTATTAAAAAAAAAAAACGAAAAAAAAAAACGTACCCTTAAAATTATGTGGCAGAAATGCTTGATGTTTCATATAAATAATACTTATGAATACAATTAGTCTTTTTTCTTTGGCTTCTTGGGATTACGCGATCGAGATTTAGCTTTACAAAGGGGACAAATTGGTGCATTTCTATGAATTTGTTGATGACATGATAAACATGATTTCATAGGTGGTGGTTGTTGCCTACAAGCAAAGATATAAAACATGAAAACTAATATATTGCTGTATACAGAATATTAATATTTTTTTGTTAATACTGTCATCAGTAGCATGATTTAACACACTTATTTGACTAATGTGACTTATATATTGTATAGAAATATAATATAAAATTGCGATATACCAGTGGTACCTGAATGTTGGAGCAGGTGGGCCTGGGGCTGGTGGCAATGGTCTTGGTTCTGGCTTACTTGGACCTTGAAGAGGTTGAGGAGCTAGGAAAGGTGTGGAACCACCTGGATGACCAGGATGGTGTAGAGTAAGTGGGGGTAACAAATCTTCTCCCCTTACTTCGACTCTCCATTCTGCTTTCTGCATTGGACGATCAAAGTAGCTATAATCAATAAATCTTTATTAGTAATAATCCAATTAAAAACAGTCATATTTCAACTTACTCTGGTGAAATGAGATCAGATTCTGTTTCGTATAATTCTGGTAATCTTTCCAATCCTAAAAATTCCCTACGCATGCGATCAATATCGTGTTTTAGAGGTTGATAATCATTATTATGGATTAATTTTGCAGTCTCTCTTGCTTTGTTTCTAGCTTCTTCTGCTTGTTTAATGACAGTCTCCATCTATCACAGTTACATAAACAGTTACACCTATAATCTAGAACAAAGATATTGGATTTATATTTAATTATACCGCATTTATATCTGCATGTATTTGTCGTAATTCTTCGACATGTGCCATTTTTTCTTGCATAAGAAGATCCATTTCCTGTTTGTACTCGAGTAAACATTTCTCTTCTTGTTCAGTTTGTTCTACCTCTTGCAGGATTCTTTGCTTCATCTTCTCTAGTTGAAGTGTTTTTGATCTAACAAAATACACAGAATACATCAGCATTTCATTTTAGAAAAAGAAACACTGTTTTACTGTATCGATGTTGCATAAGATTTTTGATTATTGAAAATATAAAATAATATAAAATATATATATATTGTGGCTTTATGCATATATATCTGTGTGTGTGTGTGTATGTATGTATATATACTTGATATCTTTCAGTGCTTCCAGTTTTGCAAAAATGACCGTAGTCTCGGTGGCTGACATTGTTAAACGCTTTCTGATACTTTTGTTTAGGCAAGTCCTGTCAAATGAAGGATTACTAGCTTGTTTATTAAATAAATGCAGTGGATTCAGAAGCTAAATTCCTTTCGTCAAGGCATCGTGGACGAGATATTTAGAGTAGAATTATCGGGCTATTATATGCACAGCACTTTTATTGAGAAACGAACGAGATCACCGGGTTGGTTAATTATATGTTATCAAAAATTAACTAACTCCGTTGACATTCAACACAATGAACATAATTCATACCATAAATCACAGTGACAAGTATCTTTTGATAGATCAGAAACAACGAATTTCAAGATGCAGATGAATGCGCGCGCCATACAACGATACATCGATGAACTAATGAAAGATAAAAAGAGCGGTTTACTTTGAAATCAAGCATGCCATTAAGAATGCTTCTCTGATAAAGGTAACTATGTAATGTCTGTAGATAATTGAAATACATATGCATGACAGATTAGAAAATCGCTATCAAGTTATGATCGTATTTTGATAAGTTAATTTTTATTTCAAGTATTCTACTTGAGGTAATCTTTGTTCAATATTTACAGATAAACAGATATTTCAGCCGTGTGATGAATTCAAACAAAACCAAATCGATAGCTCTGTCAAACTTTGTGACAGCGCGATATCGTTCTATTGGCGCGATTCCATTCGTTTCCTCCCTCCCACTACCTAAAATCGAAATCGCTTAATAACGTTCGATATTTCTTACGAGCCAGGGAAGTATCACGGTTATATCAGTCTTCGCGCAAATGTCTATATATCGTACAGTGAAATTACATATCGGCTGTCTGAAAACGAAACACGCACAGTCTCGTATCTCTCTAAAAAGCTTTCTCCGTGACGATCTATCGGGGGATCGCGACGGGGATCTTAGTCAGCAATCGGTATCGCTCAAGCGTGATCATGCTTCGCGCTTATTGGAACGCGATCGGCAGAGTATCGATCATCTGGAACACGGCCTATTAAATCGGTGTCGTTAGTTATCTCTTGGTGTTTCTTCGAAGCAACGTACTATGGAGTACGTAACACAGTCATGACCGGTGTACTCCGTAATGGTACCGGAGCAAATAAAGAAGTGCCGCTTTTGCTTTCTTCGACTTTCTATCAGTGGAAAGAGGTGGCGTTTGTAGAAGGAGCAACGAAAACAAGCGGATATCCTCATGAACGCAGAGATACGGGCATGGAAGTCCAATCAGTCTTATAGAACGTCTCTCATATCCGTAGATAAACAGAAAGCTGTTGACCTAACTTTTATAATAATCCAGATAAGAGAGTGAGACGAAGTTGAAAAAAAGAAAAAAAAAAAATGTTGCTGGCCACCGAAGCCTCGCGTCTCTCCCTCAACTTTTCGTCGCATTCGCCGACCACTGTGCATCACAGTCCACCTCCTACTTAGTTCTGGGTACAAACTTCCATCGCCACTGTATGACTAAGCACCGACAAACTTTCGAGTGTCTGAAGCTTCGCGAGCTCTGAGAATATAGGACAAAGGAGAGTGCCCTCCGAGAGAGGCGTTAAGTCGAGCGGTTTCGACGGGTAAAGGGGAAAACATTTTTCCGCTTTAACGGCAGCCACTCATCTCGTTGCTCGAGCCACGATATTAGACGAGTTTCTACGTAGCAACGTCATGGGGTCCAGGATGGGGTCTAGAATGTAAGTAAATTCGCACGGAATGTAAGTAGATTCGACGCGTGTTTCACATTTGCTCACGAGCTTTTTTACCCTTCTCTTTTGGTCGTTCGTTGGCCGCGCGTGTTGCCTCACGCGTAACGAGCACGAGAGGCCAACGCTCGGCTGCATGACGCTTGTTTTTACGAACGATTGTGAGCGAAACAACGCTCCGCGATTTAAATATACTCGATTTTTCTTCGCTTCGATCTTTCTTCGTTTTACGTTTGTGATTTCGTAGTTCTTTTCGTTTTCTATCGCTTTATTGAAGTAATCAAGCGTTTTAAATCGTGAGCCATCTAAAAATAATACTTTGCATTTATACTCATCAGAATGTACATATTATTAGACCTCGCATACGAGGACGAATTATGGCCAAACCGATCGTTTTCATTTTCTCTTTTTACGATGCGCCGCGTACAATCCCGTGATTGACAATTTTCTTCGAGAAAAGAGCACCACGGATCGACGATGTTCGGAAATTATTCGCTAGGCTTGACGTACATTCATACGTATCACGCTCAAGTAGTTTAATAATTACAGCGCGTCTTTGTTGCGCATGATTGGCGCGAGGATAAAAAATGAGGAAAGTGTGTCGAGAAGTTAATTCTTATACGCAAGTCTCTCGTAAACTATACCGATCACATTTCTCGCGAAATTACCAATGCGATCTGATATGTCTAAAAAATACGAAAAATTGTAAAAGGAAAAAAAAATCGCACAAGCCTTTGTGCCAACAACTGATCTGTTAAATTATTTTCTTCACCAGTTTTAGTTATATGTCCGCCAGATTATCCGGCGAACTTGAGCACTTTGTTTCGTAATTCGTATTTTTCTAAACGCGTCAATTTCTTACGTTCATTTCTTTTTTTTTTTTTCTTTTTCATCGTTTGATCATGTCTGCGAATGGCTGCGACGCGGTAACGCAACGGAGGCTGTGCGTAGAGGGCAGGGTTCGTCAACCATCCGGTCAAACGCGCTGAAATCGAATGGAAATTACTCCGGGGCTGCCGCGACGCACGGCCTGGGCTCATTTACCTTGCCATTATGCTTCGCTGACTAATTCACACGGGGAATCATTAGTGTCACGTCGAAACCGACCTTCGAAATGTTTGCGGAATTTAACTCCTATTTACGGGAACGTTTAGATTCTCGTAATCATGCCAATTCACGCGTCCGATCCATGGTCTTCGTTTCTCAACTTGTTCGAGATTTCTTATTTCACATATTTTCGTTATCGAACAAGATGACATAACGTAGAAATTGGAGGATTTAGCAGAGGCAATAATGAGCAAATAACTTTTTCTCTCGTGAAGCGTTTGTAAAGCTCTTTGATCTTTCGAAGGTAAACAGTCACGCGACTCTGTTTTTCTTTGAATATTTGTCTTATTGTGCAGATAGATAAGATATTTGTATCAATTGCAGATACTCAATGATGAATGCAGTCCGAGTTAATCTATTGCACGATCGAGGAAAAAAAAATTCTTAACGAGTTGTTTTCATTGAAGATTTCTATAATTAATCTAAGTCTATAATTAATTTAATGCCAATCTTTGGAAACGTGAACCGTGATTCTTCTACATTAGGGTCAATTTTAAGAAGATTTTGCAAAACTGATTAGGAAGAGAGCAGAAATTATCTTCTACAGAAATTTTAAAAACCAAGATAGACTTATTTGCCATCTCTTATTTCCTTGGTGATCGACGATCATCAAAGAAGATTACTGGATCTACGAGATCACGTAAAATCTTAAACAAATGCGTTTTATCATCGTGCAAACTATTTGTCGATCGTACGACGTGAACGCAGTTTTTCTTCAATGGCCGCGATAAATATTCATTATTATCTATTTTATTTTTTTTTCCATCCCCGTCAATTACATTCCTTCATTCTTTTTCAACTAGGCCATTGAATGTTATTTAATTTGGAAAACAAACTGGAGTAGTTGGCAAACATTTATACAGCGGACAATAACGGTTCACTTCTTATGCTTTCCTTTCTGTTATAAACTCTCGTTACCTCGTTTTTTTATCATCGTTGCCGATTGAAAATATTTCATTGAGGCTAACTATCGGGCGAATGATCAATGAAGCAAATTTCTAGATACTGCTTCGATTATGAAAATAACATTTTATCGATGTTCTGATGAATCTTTAATGAGACAAACTCGTTTCGATAAATTATGTTCGGGTAATTAGTAGCTATCACTTTCCTATTTTATATATTTTTAAGACATTTATGTAGTTTAAGACATAGCTTTGAGTTTGTTAGAATTCTTTTTAATCAGTATTGAAGAAAAGAAAAAAAGAAAAAGAAAAGATTCCAGACATTCTTACAAATTTATCTCTGATTCGTTCTTTGAATGTTATTAGAAATCGTTAGGAATAATTCACGTCGTCGCGAGTAAGGAAGTTATTATTCGTAATTTTGCATTCGCATTATAAGACATTTAATAGTTTCTGCCATTTTTCGTATTCGATTCCTCCTTCAGTTACGAGATTCATGGATCAGTTTCGAATGCACTAGTGTGTCGATATCGACGATGCAATCGGGACGATAGATTACAGCTATCCAATTGAAACACAGTGGCATTGCATATCGAGAGAGGCGTGAGCATGAGAAACACTTGCTAAATTCCTCTGAAATTTACTGTGCATTTTTTCTGCAACATTTGGTCTTCATAACTGCGTTCATTATTTTGCAGCTGTTTTATGATTCTCAGGTTCGTCACGTCATACAAGCCATTTCTCAGAAAGTCAAAATTATTATCAGTTATTATCTGTTTTTTTCGATTCTCGAATTGAAAACGTCGCATCAAACAAACTTAATTCTCTTGTTATTCTCACGAGCTCTGTTTCTCTGGAAGTTCAGGCAATCACCACCAGCTTTTGAAAACTTCTTGACCAAAGGAATCTCAAAATACGCGATTGAGTTTTGATTTTACGGAAATTAAATGGCCGACAATCTCGCAGGGAAAATTTCAACACTTACAAAAGCCGATTCTACGTTCGATCCATTATCATTTCTGTCTTTCGTGTTTGATCCGATCGGAACATGGTGGATAAAATGCCATGGAATCGTGCCAGGCAGATCGCGAGAGATCAACGAAAACGGAGCGCCGATATCGGCTTTCAATTTTGCTGGACGATCGAACGGCGCGGGGAAAACCGATTTTTCCATAGGCCTGTGCTGCATATACACGGTCGATGTAACAATAAACCGTCGCACGTTAGTTGCAACTAAGCCGTCGCATCCGGTCTAAGCCGGCGTAAACCAGTTTTATTTGATTTTTCTCCGGTTGTTCCCGATGAACTGAATAAGACAGAAATACGCGCACACGAGCGCGTGCTCGCCCGCGTTGCCTCTTATCTGTCGCGTTATCTGTCGGCGTGCCAACCACGGGAAAATCGCGCGCTCGGGTTTTTCTGCCCACGTGGATCGAGCTTCATCCAACCCGAGCAAAACCCGCCACTTTTCAACGCGGCGTCGCCACGGTAAACAAATTAATCAGCGCGCACGGGACGTTTAACCCGAGGATTTCTCTACCCTGGAGGCTCGATATTCTCGGAGCGCGTTTCCGAGAAGCATTTTCGCCACGAGAGAGTGACGCTTTCATCGATGAAACGGCAATTCCATCGTTTAGAGCGTTTAACGCCATTTTCGGCAATTACGATCACTTCAGTTTCTGTGCAACGACTCCGGAAAGTATCCTCGATCAAAAAGTTATCGACGCTTTGAAGTCTTATAATTTTCTGAGGAAAAAAGAAATCGTACAGCGAACATTAAAGGGAGAGTAATGTAAACGAGAGAGAATCCAATCTTCAAGATTATGATACATTTAGTTATGAAAAATATTCTTCATCGCCCGTAAATTTGCAAAATTTTCGAGATGACGTGAGTAGAAATATAATTTTTGGAGGAAACGAGTTCAATGTCGCGAAGATAGCGAATTCAGTTCTCTGAAATTTTTTTTTTTACAAAGTTATAGCAGTTTAAAATAACAACAATTTTTTCATCGAGCGTGCAGATTATTTTGGAGCCATTGTATGTATGTATGTACGTATATCTCGTTGGTGGGTCGATAATTGACGTTACTTGTGTTTTTCAGATCTTTTTTTGGCTCAATTCTGTTAATAAATTTCGAGAGATGAAATAATCACGCCCGTTTCCTTGTTTATTTTATTTCCATGTTAAAATATTTTCTAAGAAGGATAAGAGCGCTGAGGAATTCTTTTGCAATTTCAGACATTTTCGATAATGCATTTTATTAGCAGGATGATAATTAACTCCGTTTTTTTTCTTTTATTTTAGTTTTACGATATTCTTTGATACATTGAAACTTCTTTTATTTAAGTAGACGTACAAAGAATCAGAATGTGCGATTTTCGTGAAATTATTGTGATAATCAAGGACATATGAACTGAGTTACGAACGAACTCGTTCCTTTGGTTAAAATTTGAATATTTAAGAAAGCAACTATTTTTGCAAATGAAGCGAGAGTAGGAAGTAGCTTCTCCGTAGTTTTTCAATTAAGTTGAAACGATTCGGAACTTATTTTTTCAATATGATCGTCAACGTCAAGGAGCGACATAATGTCCCTCGTCAAGGATTGTGTAATTGCCAGATACGATCAGTCATTGGATACTTGAAAAGAGCCACGGTTCGAACCGTAGAATTTCAGTAATTAACCGATACCTACTAAAGCGTGAAGTACATATCCCGATATTTTACGTAATCGTTCCGATGGCAATACAATTTCTACGTTGAAACGCTACGTTCGCCGCACCTTAATTGCGAGGCATGCAGATTGCAACTGATGGATTTTCCATCCTTTTTTTACCAAACAATTCTATACCAAATCGATCGTGTTGCACGATCCTACATCCTGTTTGATCGTCCGTTTCCTCCTATTTGAACGTCAGGACTTGACTCGACGAATTTTAACTATTCCGTGTTTGTTCGTCGGAGCAAATCTATTTCTATCCCGACGATCTTCAAGTGGAAATAAACTTTCGTTACTTTTCAAACACCTTTATATCTTTTATTTTAAACGAACAGACCCTTTCGTCAGATTACTTTACGACGGGTATGTAATTTACATGAAATCTGCACGGTGGACGACCTGCGCGATGGGAGAGCGAGTGGTATGGCCGATCGGGAAGGCCAGAACTTAAGAAGGACCGATCATTCCCCTCTCCGTCTGTTTCACTTCTCCCACTGTCCTCACGGGTGGTCATCGGGGACAGAGCTGACTTGTGGTCATACGTTTACCTTCAAAGACAGTTGCTGCAGCAACGAGACGGCTGTGGACGACGATAGTGTTTCTCCGCCAACACGTGTGTCGATTCGTGATTTCTCTTTTTTTCCATTTTCAACCGCGTGTCGCGAAATTAACGAGTCACACGCAACACGGTGGACACGGAGAAGATAGAGTAGGCGTAGTCGCAAAAGGAAACGAAAAGTGGCTGGACACCTGTTTCGCACGTGATTCTTCGTTTCCAGCGACGAATCGTGTGAGTGTAGTTTGTTTCAACTCGTTGAATGTTAAAAAGGGGAGAGTTTCGATCACTAATTCTCTTGGATGTAGTTGTCCCTCTATTTTCAGTTGTTCCACTTCACTTTTACGTCATTTCATTTTCCCTGTATTAAATAAATAATAGCATAAAGCCGCACTTATATGAAATTATCCTCAACGATTAATAGCTTACGTAGTAATTGAAGTTCATACAACAAAAGTTCATTAAACAGACGTTGATTCGTTAGTGTAAGTAATTAGACATCAAGTGCTCTGCTCCGTAGTTCCTAGTTAAGGGATGCTTCAGTTATCAAATCTGATACAATATCAGTCATGTCTTGAACTTGTTCTCATTAAATCCACCCGTATTTCCCTCATCGTTCACCGTTCATTCCGGAAGCGAATCGTCGAAACAAACGCAATGATCAAAGATACACGCGATCGTAATTACAAGAGTACACGGGAATTAGATCTGCGATGGTTTGTTTCTTGATCGAGATAGCTCTTGATTCGGAGCAGCGTCGAATGGCTCCAATTATACTTTTCGCTCGCGTATGGTAGCACGAAGTTGCGCCGTGTTCGTCGAAGATGCAGGCCCAATTGCACGTCAAATTAAGAAGAATAGGGATCAGATGGGAGCGTTTAAGCTGATGGTTACAATTGATCGTATAACTGAACTGCGTTTCAAGGTAGAGGATACACTCTCGTTACGTTTGTTTGGTTCCGCCTCGTTTCGACTGATCGAGTCGCTATATTGTAATTGACCAGCCGAGTTCAACTTCAATTTAGTCGACTTTGGCGTCTCTGTCTGAATCGTGTGCTACCCGGGCAGTTGTTTTTACCAACTTTAATCACAGCAGTTTGTTGCGGATTTGAGTAGTAAGAAGAATTTAACTATACTTTACGCTTGATTAAAAATTGGTAACAATCTTATGATAATAAAAATTTATAAAATTTTAAAATTATAAAAGTTTTAATTTAATTTCAATTTATAAAATAATAAAAATTATTTGGTTTGAAAATTGGTAATAATTTTATAGTAATAAATGTTGAATTATATTGGTAATAAATGTTACGTAAAATTGAAAACAGCGTATCGGTAGTGTGTGTCATCAATAATTAACAAAAAAAAAAAAATATTTCTTGCATAACTGAAGGAAACATTTATGTTTCAAGAGCTTCATTACGACTTTCGAGCGATTGTTTGCGCGAAAGATATTTCCAAAGATGCTAATCAGACTATTCGTTGAAGCTAGTCGGGGCGCAGGGCGATGAATGAAAAATTAGAGGAAACGTGGAAAAGATACGAGCAGCAACGCAATACGAAACGCGTACATTGGCGTCTTTATTGAAGAATTAGGATTCTCTGTGACGGATCGTTTAGATCGTTAAACATATGTTAAACGACGAGCGGTAACCATCGCGAAATTACGCGCGAAGGACGAACAATCTGGATCCTCAGCTGCGAATCCAATCTTTACGGTTGTTTCAGCGAAGTGTCGTTTCGTTTTTTCCTTGGTCTCGCGTTTTTAGGTAGTTCGCCACACGCGCGTGCAATAACGTCGCGTAACGTTCCGTATCATTACGAATTATCGCGACGCGATTTTCTACACGGCGTAAAGCTGGAAACACGAAGAGGAAACGTCACGAAGAAGCATAACCATTTCCCTTGGTTAATATACGCGCTAGCATTTTCTTATTCTCTCAAGATTTGTGCCGTGTTTCACCATTCGAGCAAGATTCTTTACATAAACAGTCGCGGGCTAATGGATTAAATATTTTAAATTAAATGAAAAAGAAGAAAAAAGGAGAGAGAGAGAGAGAGAGAGAGAGAGAGAGACGGCGCAAAAAGAATGGTAAAACCTCAGAAGGACATTTTAATGAAGAAGGCTGTAACATAATTTAGGAAACGAGAGATCTTGCAGCGATTAACAATTGCGAAGGATCCGGACTCGAGTTTCCGTCGCGAGATTCTCTCGGTTGTGAGATCCTCCGCGCGCGATTCCACGTGCCAATAATCACAATTTATTTATCCTTTCGCGCGTGTTCGGGACAAAAAAAGAAAAGAAAAACCCAAAGAGGAATTACATGGGAGTTGTATGTCGGCGATAAATAACAATAAACCCGATGATTTACGACGACAACGCGGAACGTGCTCATTTTCCACCAACGTCAGCCAGCTTCAACGTCCATATTTAACCTCCGGCGCAGATTGAAGGGCAGCGACGGATCGTTTCCTCCTTGAAACATTAAATCGGTGTCGTGCAGTTGGTTACAGAAGGATCGTCAAGGAGACAGTTGGCCGCGAACCGCATACAAATGTATCCACTTGTATCGGAAAAACGTGCAACACTTTCAAACGTGCGCTCTTTCCCATTAGAAAGTCAATGATGTTCCTCTGACGGAAAAAGGTCATCGTTCAGCGAAGATCGTGCCGTTCGATCGATCGGTTCTTCACCTATTTCGCAACGTGTACATTGTACATTGATGTTTGTACGTCGAAATCCTTGAGAAGATTGGGATCGTCACTTCCGTTTAGAAAATCGGTCAGCAGCCAGGGTTCGAGAGTCACGATTCGATGACGCGTTCATTTTCTATCCGTGTTATAGCGTGCGTGTGCATGGACGATGGACGATGTGAACGCCTCCGTTTGCACTGGTTTTTCCTCTTCCAGTGTCCACTCCGCTTCGTTTCACGCCAGTAGAAAATCGAGAACCGCCGCGAGCAGTTGGTCGCGATCGCGCATCGAGCTCGCGCGAACACGCGGTCAGCTCGTTTCCCTTTTTATCGGGAGTTTATCGGCCGGACCTTGCGCCGACGATTACGGCTCTATCCAGTTTCCAGCTAACTTTTCTGGCAACGGTTGGTCTCACATCGACGATTTCGCTTTTTGCGTCGATTTGGCGATAACCGATTGGCCAACGGGCGACGATAATCCAGCAACATGTGTCTGTTATTTCGTCTCGGCACCGCGTTACCACTGGACACACACTCGATGGATGACAGGCGTGAAAGTCCCGTTCGTGACTGGTTCCTTCATCTTCTCCTCCTCTCTCCCTTTTCACATTCTCTCCCCTTTCCGATCTCGCGGTAAAAGCTCCGGCAGCCCGATCTCCTCTTGCTTTTATGTAATGTCTCCGCGTTCAATTGCGTATCGTTCCCGCGTATTTCTACGGCCAGCCGACTGATCGAACGGCGTATTGATCTTCGACGTCAGGGTCAATGAAGAGACAACGCCCGCGGATCAGGCATAATTCTCGAATCTCTGTGTGTTTGCAGCCTGAGAGGCGACGAGGAGGACAGCATGAAGCTCTTCTGCTCGCAGAACGACGACTCGCCGACGATCAAAGATGGCACAGGTAATTCCTTGCCTTTCCAAACTGTGTTCGCTTTAACGTTTACTTTAATCTTTTGGTTGGAATCAGTACGCATTCTCGACGCGGTGCCGATTTCCAGGTACGTGAAAAAATTGGAAACTTTTCGAGGATGATATGCTTCACATTTTGCAAGAAGCAAAATTTTATCATATATTCAAAATTTTAGCATATATGGAAGTTTATCGTGTAATATTGAAGAACTTAGAAGGAAGATGGTACAAGCGATAAAGATACAATAGGTATTTGGTGTCATCTTCGCAGGTGATGTACAAATAGCATTCCTATAGAAAACAAATATTTGGTATGCAACATATATATGTTAATCGCACGTGAGGCGTTAAGACGTAGACGATAGAAAAAACGCTGACAAACATTGAAACAGATTATTTTACATACTCGTAAAATCTTTGAAATTTATGAAGGAATCTCCTACGTAAACAGAAACCCTAAAAACATTTGCAGATATTATAGAATTTAGTATTTTATTTTTAATATTTTACTCTTGTATATAATAATAATAATAATCCTGCAGATTATATACAAAACATTTGCAGATATTATAGAATTTAATATTTTATTTTTAATATTTTACTCTTGTATATAATAATAATCCTTTTCCACATAATATCGTTTAATATCTTCAGAGTGGTGTGCCTGTACCATTTTCCTCTTGTTCTTCAAACAAAAGATTTAAATCTGGTAGCGTTCGGAATCGAGTGATTTCATTCCTATCGTTTTCATTTCCTCTTAGATTAACCTTGATCGAATCGACCTCACGAACGTACCTCTTAAGAGCGCAGCATTCGTTTAAAAAGATTCACTTTTGACTATCAGTGGTGTTAATTAACCACGCGTACCCAGCGAACTACCGACACGACTTGCCCGATGACATACATTTGTCTTGATCGGTCGTAATTCGAGTTAATCGTTTACTGTTGCGCGTTGCTTATTGCTGGAACTGCAACGAAGCATGCAAAGAACGTGCTCGAAGACCGTGCTTGCTCTTCAATGTTATCTGCTCCTCAAGCAGAATCCCCGTTACCTCTCTTCTTCTTTCGCGAAAGGAAATCACGAACTGCCTTCGTGTTGTTTAGTGACGCGATTCATTAACAACGCCGGCTAAATCAATTAGAGTGACGTTCCGGCTCGAAGTTTGCGTCAAATGAAATACAACAATGTTCGTTTGTGCGACAAGGAGGCAGGAGAAGGAGAAAAAGAGAGAGAGAGAGAGAGAGAGAGAGAGAGAGAGAGAGAAAGAGAGACAGGGAGAATCGGTTTTAACGATGACAAGGAAATCAATGGCGCGACGGTACTTGGCCAATGATCGTGAAACGAAAAATGATTTTCTTTACTTTCCTCCTTCTAACCTTCCTGAAAGAAAAGAAACAACAGTAGACGATTTTCTCCGAAGAATCAGCTGGAAGAAATCTCGCGATCGATCGCAGTCTCTCCTTCCTTCTTTAAACGATAGAATTTCCAGACCCGGCTGAATCGAGCGATATCGTTGATCATTTAGAAAACCATGTTCTTCGCAGGGGAGAAGAGAGGATCGGACAGGAAGCAGGAAGTGGATCGTTTCGGATACTATCAAATGATTATGTTCGCGATAATCAGTCTACCTCTGTTCTTGTCAGCAGGATTTACGCTTGCCTACGTGTTCACAGCCGGCGAAGTTAAATACAGGTACGTATACCACTGATGCAACCGCCAGTTTTATTTTTTTTCTCTTTTTCTTCTTTTTCCTTTCGCGTTCTTTCAGATCTTTTTCTTCTTCTTCTCTCTCTCTCTCTCTCTCTCTCTCTCTCTCTCTCTCTTTTCGTGTGTAATTTATCGCGCGTATCCACGGCTGCTTTGTTTGCTCGCATACTGATTCGCTGTTAATTTGCATATAGAGAGAGAGAGAGAGAGAGAAAGAGAGAGAGAGTGAATCAGTGCCGTTTATGAGCTTGTGCTCGGACGAATAATGTCGCGTCGGTCAAGTGCACTCAACGATGAGCACTTAATGCTCCGCGACTACGCCGAAGTGATCGAACATCGAATTATGTAATCGACGCGACGGATAATCGATTACTTTATTAGCCAGCTTGTTAACCCCTTCGCGGCAGACGAGCGTTAGACGCGTACACGTCGAGCGCCACGGATAACTTTCGCCCGATTAAGTGTATTTTATTAAGGTAACTCAACCCGCGCTGTTAGCGAATCCAACTTCCTTGATCAACATCAAATTCATTCCGTATATTATTCTCAGTGTCTCTTTCAATGTAATATCGTTGGCACGAATCGTCGAGATAGATCAACGAACGTTAACACGCGTCGCGTTCATATACTAGAACTTACACTAGATCATTCGTTACTGAATACGCTACGGCTAACTTTTCAAAAGGTCAATATTGACTTTCGTTGATATTTCATTTCATTTTAAACTCTTCGCTACAACGAATGTGAATGAAAGATAGTACCTAAAGAATCGGAAGGGGATTTTGCGATGTTTCTGTTAGAGAATAGGAAATTATTAAAAGAAGACATTAGAATTATTAAAAACGAAGGAGATTCGCCAAGCTCTAATTTCTTAAAATTTCTACTTTAACAAGTGATTAATTATTCGAAAAAAAAAAAAAAAAAAACAGGTGTGCGGTGCCAGAATGTGAGAATCCATTGAACACAAAGTTCGACGTGCCGTGGATGACAGACTCCGTGCCGCACGTGTCGGAGATGTCCAAGTGCACCCGTTACGTCGTCCGGAATCACACGGGGCTGTGCACGAATCAGACTTTTAGTAACGCTACCCAGAAATGCGAATCGTGGATCTACGAGCCATCGGAGAACACGGTGCTCAGCGAGGTAAAACCGACAAGAGCTCCTCCGACCGATCGAAGCTAAATCAGCGTTAGATGACTCACGTTTGTTCTATCGTTTTCTCGATACAGTGGGACCTCACATGCGACGCTAATCGATGGAAACTCGCCCTTGTTGGCACGATAAACAACGTCGGCCAATTCGTTGGGCTGATCTTCGCCGGATACATATCGGACAAGTAAGATGAATAATCATTGGAATTTGCTGCTGTGAATCTGGAATTTTTTATAGTTCCAAATCTTTGGAGCTAGAAAGAATCTTTCGTACATTTCCTTTTTGCCAGTTAAAAGAAGAACGATTGAAAAAAGTGCAAGAGAGTTAATTGATAAGACTGTGGACGTTTGGCCAAATTTGTATTTTTACAAATGTTCTAATTTCGAAAATTAGAAAATTCGACGTTACATATGTAACAGGCGTTGTATTTTAAATGTTTCGAATATTTTTGAACAAATTTTCACGCGAATATCGGCGCTTTGAAATTTCCACCGTCTTCTTAATAATTAGTCTCGATCGGTTCGAATTAAATTCAGGAAATGGAGTCTCCGACTCGAACCGGATATCCAACGACGTTCGCTCGAAGAAGAGGATGGAATAGAGGTTTTTTTTTTAGGGTGGATGTAACACTTTAGTCGAGATTCGATGGAAGTCGACAGGTCGTTAGTTCACCTCGTCGAAATCACCTCGCGAAACATGAAATAATTAAGGCGATTAACATCGAATCGCGACGAATCAGTAGATCTATGAAGTTTCTCTCAAGTTCGTTTCTTGCAGTTCAAACTTGCAGTAGATATTCGAGCTTTTTAGAATGTTTTATCACACGTGCTACGGTCATCCCTGGGGAGCCGAAACTCTGGTATTCAGAAAGACGACTTTCGCGAGTTGCTGGTTCGTAAATTCTAATTCGAAGTCGGGGAACACTTGAGATTGTTCAGAGGGGAGATTGTACTTAAATGAAACTGTACTTTGCACGAACTTCGAGGATCTATGACAGTGATTCGAACTCCGACAACGTTTTTCAAGGAGTTGGTAACCAAAATCACTCCTGTCAAATGTTTTTCAATATTCTTGATAATATTCTATATCCGTAAAATGATTGGATGGAAATACGCTTGCGTATCATTCAAAAAATATACAAAGCCACTTTTTATCAGAATAATACTTGCGCAAGCTGTTCAAGCCACTGTTGCTACTATTATCACAATCGTTTAAACAATGATTTACGTACTGGCATAATTTAGTCCGATAACAGCGGCGAAGAAGAAAAACATTGATACGTCAAGTGTTTTTTCCTTTGTTATTCTTATTTTGCAAAGAGGATGCTGCACCAACTTTGGCATGACTTTATGATTAATTATACGATAGTTCTTTAGAGAAGTAGAAATCTATAAAGATCCTGAAATAGATGTTCTTGTATTCTCCCCGAGAAAGATCAGAATCAACAGTGATGGATAGTTTTTGATAGAAACCCTTTTCGTTTCTCTTGTTCTTATCAAACATCTTGCGGTGTTACGTCGAACGCATCGTTCGTCGACAGTCTTCAGAACAGTTACAGATAACTGCTTGCAGAAATTTCGTCGCGAAATTCTTGGCGGCCGTAAAAACTTTGTTTCGTTACTTTCAGATACGGAAGACGCACGATACTGACGCTCACCACATTCCTGAGTGGAATCAGCGGCCTGATACATTCCTTCTCCGTGAATTATTGGATGTTTCTCGCGTTCGAATTTATCGACGCGACTGTCGCGGCCGGTATCTACAGCGCTGGATTTATTTTAGGTGAGTTAATAAGGCAAAGTAAGGGAAGATGTTCGACGTGAATAATGCTGATATAAATAACGGCCATGTTTCACATGCCGCCCGGCAACTCGATGCAGGAACCCTTCGATATCGAAAAACGTAACCGAAGGTAACCATCGCGGGGCCCTCCGGTTTGCCATTGCCCACCGTCGTAATTTCATCGATATTTCATTTACCCGTACATATATATATATATATATATATATATATATATATATATACACACACACACATTCGGCGTCTATTATACAATGCACACGTGTGATAGCGCCAATAATTTTTCGAAAAAGCCATTTGGCCATCTATCGCGCGGCTTTATCAGATAAATGACTCGGATCGTAATCGATGAATACGATAGAATTCTGGCCAGTTAATTGAACAACGTGCATCAATTATCGTTCGGCGATCGTTAAACATTTTCTCGCGTAAAAAGATCGGCGACGTTTTTTTAACACGAGTTTGTCGAGCAAAGTAACAATCACGGCTTAATTGGTTTCGTTCCAACGGGAACATGAACTGATTAAAGCGGCAAGAAATTAAGTGCGTCGTCTGACCGACTGTCATTATGACGAATGAAACGTTTGAACAATGTAGCTATTTTTGTTCGTGTCGTTCATTCATGAATGAAGTATTTCTACTATGTAGCTACTCTGACGTCTTTTAATATCAATAACAACTTTCTTGACTTCAATACTTCAGTACATTCTGTATAAAAAATACAGAAAAAAATACATAAAAAAATGAACGTGTCTGGCAACCAAAAAATATAGAAAAAATTCAATTAAACACTATATATATATATGCAGCAAAAGTGTATTCAAACTTTTGGCTGGTACTGTATATCTGTATTGTTCCAACGAATATTCATCAGAGCTACGCAGTTCACGAGGAAACGTATCCACTGTAACGATAGCCTAGAGCGGTGGTAGCTGAGTAACTGAAAGTCTACCGTATAACCAGCGTGTGATTGTTTTCAGGGATGGAAATGGCAGGAGTAAAAGGTAGAGTACTGGCCAGTACGATTATCTGCTGTCTGTTCGCTGTGGGTGAGATGTTGCTTGGATTGATCGCCATGTGGCTTAGATCATGGCGTGTGATACTTCGTATGGTGTACGGGCCGGCATTGCTGGCCATACTGTTGCCAGTTCTGATCCCGGAATCAGTCAGGTAATTTCCTTTAGCGACTGTTTAATTCGCATTGTCTGTGGGGCCTCGTTAACGATCTCGAGAGACGAGCCGCCTTAAACGACCGGAGATGTCGTCGTCGTTGTTGCGTTCCACGACATCCGGCTAATTAACTGGTGGACCTTCCGCGTCACCGTGTCCTTGATCGGCGACCCTCTAATTAATTAACGCGGATCCCGATACCGAACGAGGTATCGTCGTCGTCGTAGGCCGCTTTTAATCTTAGGTCATTCAAAAAAAGAACAAAATCCGCTTTCCAGCAGATCACTCTTCTCACTGTTCCTTTTTTTTTTTTTTTTTTTATCTACGCCGTAGGTTATCGATAAAGCGTGTCTTATGCAAAGATACACTCGATCGTTTCTACCTTCGAAAATTACTGTAAAAAAAAAAAAAAAAAAAAGAAAGAAATAGAGAACAGAAAAAAACACACACACACATGCCATTTTCAAGGTGGCTATTGGCGAATGGGAAACACGAAAAGGTGGAGAGTATTTATCGGAAAATGGCGCGTATTAACGGGCTGCAAATCTCCGAGGAGGCGCTCGGCGCGTTCAAAGATATAAACATGGTGAAAACGGAGAAGGTAAGATAATTTTACGTAATATCCTGCATCTGCTTTCTTTTCTTTTTTCATCTCGATTCCGTTTTTTCCAATTACACTCACGAACACGAATTGTATAAAAAAATCTGCAGAAAAATCCGCAATCTATCGCAAAACTCGAGCAAAAGAAGAGACTCGGGACTTGTAATTAAATACGCGTACAATGGCGTTTCGTCTTTCAGACGGAGCAGCTGGCGACCGAAAAGAAGTCACCGGCGATGCAAATTTTGAACAGCTCGGTGATGATCACACGGCTGCTGACCTGCTCGTTCTGCTGGCTGACCAACACTTTCGTTTACTACGGGCTCTCGTTGAACTCGGTGGCCTTCGCCGGTGACAAATACGTTAATTTCATATTAGTCGCCATCGTGGAAATCCCGGCTTACTTCCTGACCTGGTTTCTCACCGATTACGTTGGCCGTAAAGCTACCCTCTCCTCGTCTTTCTTACTGAGCGGGGCGTTCTGTCTGGCTATACAATTCGTACCGACAGGTAACCTGGATTTTCTCTCTAGAATTCCCTCTGCAATTTACGGCAGCTTTGTCTTCCGTTCTTCTTCCTCTCTTTCGTGCCATTCGCTTCGAGAACGTCTCGGGGACGGATCTCGATTAATTTATAAAGGGAGATGTTAAGTGTCGACGGGCCAACCTGCCTATTGCAGGTTCGATGAGCTTCCTACCGTTGGTCCTGTACTTGGGCGGGAAATGGTGCATCACGATGTCCTTCTCGACCATTTACATTTACACGACGGAGCTGTTCCCCACGAACCTGAGACACTCCCTCCTTGGAATTTGCAGCATGACTGGCCGCATGGGGTCAATATTGTCACCGCAAACACCTCTTTTGGTGAGTCCGACCACACCGCGAGAATGTGCATCGATACGAGCCTTGCTTGCTCTTTATCATGGACAGTACACGCGGGAATAAAGATTCTGAATCATCGGTCTGTTAACACTGGAATTACCGACGATCAAAGCATAAAATTGTCATGATCAGAGACGCGTTGAAACTAAACGAAGCAGAAAATCTTTATAGTACAATAGGATACACAAACTTTTGTTTATGTATTTTATGAAGGATCATTCAAGTCTCCAGAAATATACTGTTTTATCTATAATTGATTTATCTATAAAATGTTTGACAAAAATATTCAAATGGTCATTTTGACCATTTTGTTATTCTAGTGTTAAGAAATGCTCGTCATTTGGCAGACGTGCAATTCTTGCAATTATTGCAGATATTTCTTTTGTTTCGAGCTTTTGTGAATTAATACAATGAAATTAATATCATCGGTTGGCTAATAAATCATTTCGTCTTAAGTAGAAAAAGTAGAGTTCTCGCAACCTATAATTTAAAATTTGTTCTTGCCACTTGTCTTGCGAATCATCTTTTCACCAATCGAGAGCTTTCGATTTGTATAATACATTTGTATATGATTTTGTTATCCTTGCGCTCCAAAGACAATCCATGAATCATCTTCGTGACACGAGGAACATACGCACCGTGTCGTTTCTCTCGCGTTTTCACGTGTCTTTCTGTCACGCAGGCACAAATCATGCCGGAACTGCCGTTGATTCTGTTCGGATGTATGGCGCTGGCCGCGGGGTTGCTGTCTCTCTTCTTCCCGGAAACGTTGGGAACGAAACTTCCGGACACGGTGTGGGAGGCGGAGAATATCGGCAAAGCGCAGCAGAAACAGGAATTGCAGGATTCGCCGTCTTAAAGGCGGCCGGATGCACCCGCGGCGCGTTATAAATTCGGCGCGAAGAGAGCCAAACGCAAAACGGTGGAGAGTAGAGTAGGTAGGAAAAGGGAAAAAAGGGGAGAGACGAATCGTCTGAGAGAATTGGAACAAAAGTGAAAAAAAGGAGGGAAAAAAAAAGAAAAAAAAAGAAAAAAAAAAGGAAAGAGTCGAAGAAACCGAAAAACATGCAGCGCGTGGCTTTCAAAAGTTTCTCTACCCCTGCGGTGCGAAGACTATCGAGGTGCGACTGTGCGATTCGCGTCTCGAAAGTTTCGCGAGCGAAGAGACTGGCTGGGAAACAAAGGAAGCTCCTGAACAGCGCCGCTGTTACGTAGAACGCTCGTTTTTGAATGCGCGGTGATCGATCGTAGGGCTCGGCCCGAGTGATCAATTTCCCATAAAATTGAACTAAACTCGCGAAACGAGTCGACAACGAGTTGATTGTAGACGAGATAGTCGGGGAGGGGGGGGGGGGGGGGGAGGAAGGAAGGAGAGTGCCACTCTCGGGGGAGGATTGGCAACTATATCAAGTTTAGTCGATAATTCGCTGGCTCGTTTATTCCTTTTTCGCTTGCACCGGGCGGGATCAGAGGTTCCATCCCTGCACTGTTCGTTCAATGAGTTTCTAACGCGGTTAATTATACCTCATTGCTGCCAGTTAAGGCCATCGTTTGTGCTATCTGTTATCTAGACGACTATGTACGAAAGTTTATGCTAAACGCCTCCCACTCGTTGTCTCACCATTGCTTCCTTCATTTAGGAGAAAAGACACAGATATACTCAGGTATTTACACAGTATTGCCGCATCATGTTCATAAACGTATATTAGTCGGGTCCTTGTTTGCGTTTCCGGTTTTAAGCATTCTGGAAATACGAGTATCGGTCATCGTCGTCGGCGTATAGAGCACCGTGCCATGATAGCGTATCGTCTAGAAGGACGGGATAATAACGGTAATTTAATTTCCTGTATAAATATATATTTACACGAAAATATTATTATTCGAAACGAGAGAAAGAGAGAGAGAGAGAGAGAGTAATATTCCACCGGTGGAATACTTATGTAACCGTCGCACAAAGTGCAGCGGTACAATCGTTCGTGGAAATTACGTGGAAACACACGGTGGATAGGCCACAGTGTTGTTTTAGAGAGTTACGAAGAACAATTGTATTACAAACCGGTGCTCGTAATGCACGATGGAAATATTTTGTCACGTTACACGCAATTGTTCTTACGATACTGACCCTTTCGCGGCGGTATTATCAATTTTCTCGGAGTATTAACTGAAATATTAACGCGATACACTGGAGCGTTACGCGGCGTATTGCCTGAAACATTAATGTAAATATCTTCGAACGCCACGTAGTTCCTCTGCAACGTGTTTTCATCAACGATAACTCGTAAACCCTGTACATATACACGTAACGCAGAATCGTTGATGTCGCTCGAAGATATTTCCATCGTGCCGCGAGTAACAGAATTCACCGACGCCTTCTGCAGAAATCGTATTTGTTAAGATCGAGCCACGAACATGCATACACGTAATAAGATATCGTATGTATATTAGACATTAATGTAATAATATACAATACATACAGCATTTACGAAAACCTTTGGCTGTTGTCAATTTTACCTCCCACGTTCCCGAGAGTTCTCGACATTGGCAAGAAACTTCCATCTAAATACTTGTACGTAACGCAGTGCAGCGTCTGGCTGGTGCTTTGCTCAAATTTAAACGAACGTTTTCGATACCTGGTTTTTCCAATTACAGTCGCACTTTCGTAATTTCATTGCTCGGGGGATTTTCATTTTAATGAAAAATGAATTGCTGTTGCACGAGCGAAATGCAATATTCTACGAGAATTACTCAATAATTGGGCAAAAAAAGAAAAAGAAAAGTCAAGAAATCGAAGATGGATCTTTCCCCTTGCGAAAGCAAAATAAAACGTAGCAACGAGGGAAAGAAGGCACTTCAAATTATGCAAAGATGCACGAACCTCCGCGTGATGCACGAGTTAAGAGCATTTACTCGCCACTGCCTGGAGGCCAGAGCTCCCGAAATGAAAGTACCGCCGTCATTATCTGCCCTCATTTGAAAAAAATGAAAGGGCGAAGTTGGCTTTTGTGCGAGGCACATAAAGGAGTTAAACGCGACGCGAAATCCGGCGCCACAGTGTCAAAGGGCCAATGCCGCGTAACGCTGCCTGGCATCTTCGTTCCTCGCCGTATATTTTAATACATATACACGCGGATTTAGATATTTCATTCTGACAAATCCTCGGCGCCGCGCGCTGGGCTTGAACGCCGGCTCAAAGGAAATTGAAGCGAGAGCGAGGCCAGGCTAGCCCAACTGGCTCTGGCTGCAATAGGGCTGCACGGTGTATGCTGCACGCGATCCGGCTGCTTATTTTATGTTTACAGATGACTCGGCCTCGTAATAAATATCGTTGTCCAGCCCACAAATCTTCGCCGTCTCGCATTCGTCCTCCGTTTTCTTTTTTCTTATTCATGGAACCGCGCCTGGACGGGACGTCCTCTCCTTTTACGTATCGTTCGTCGTGGCGCCGTTGTTGGCCACCGTTGAACCTTGACATTATGAAAATCTCAATAACGCTGTATTATTACTGATACATGTTATGCACGCCTTCATTCCGTCCCGATTTCAACGAGAGGGATAACGTGTAACGCAGCAAGAGTCAAAAGTGGATACGCGTGTAACAAAAGTGAGGTTCGTATAATATTTATGGAGTATAAGAGTGAGATGGTAATATGGCATCTCGAACGTCTGTAGAAAGAAGAAAAAAATAAATAAATAAATACGGAACGAGACACGTACAGTGAAGTGTGTAATTGTACCAGTGATGACGAAGAATTGTCGATAATTTAAAATTAATAATATAATTTCGTAAGAAAGGATCATATAAAGATGTCACCTGGTCTTATTTTACAGTGCGAAGTTTCTATTTCGACAATCGTGAGTTTCTTCGTTTTTTGTCAAAAATTGTAAAAAGTTTCTTCTTTATATAGCGACTTAAAACTTGTACGATCTTTTTTTCATCATTTTATTGAACATTGAAGATATTAAACGATAAAATTTAACCCAAATGTTCATTCAAAATTTAATAAAACGGTGAAAAAAAATCAAACAACCAGTTTTGAGATAAATTAATAATTTAAGATAGATTGTTGTGAAGATAAAATTTCAGTCTTCAAGGCCATAGAGGATTTAGTCCTGAAAAAAATGTTTTTAATGTTTCCAGATGCGTTTGAATTTTTACAATTTTCGAGAAAAAATTATCCTCACTTATCTGTCTGCTACATGATGTAAAATCAGCATTAAAAGAAATAAACTCACGATTGCCGAAGTCTTCAAACTTCACGCTTTGAATGAGACCAGGTGATCGTTGCACGATCATTTTCTACGAAGTTACATCAGTTAAAATTTTTCATTTCATGTCACAGCTACAATTATGCTTTCCACTATATGTACCATCAAATATGACAAAGATAATGGTTTCGAATAATATGTTTTTGGAGTCAAAGAATAGCGATGATAATACGAACGAATTCGGATATTTGGAATTCTTTCTCGACGAAACGGTTGATCAAGGCACCTATATATTTACTTTTGACTTTCACTGCACGTATTATACATTCCTGTATAATTTGCATTAGTTGTACGCAAAGAAGCAAAGGGGACAAAGGAATAATTAAACCGGGCGAATAATTATCATCGGGCCGACTCTGCGCGTAATACGCGTCGCGGGATTTCCATCATTTGATTTTTTAACGCGGATTCGAATCGAGCGTGAAAACAATCCGCGATATACACCCTGACGTATTATCAGACGCGTTTGCTCGTCATTGTAAACAGCGCCGAGGGAGAACAAAACCGGGGGG
>NW_025110680.1:234322-244013 GCF_011392965.1 Frieseomelitta varia
AAAAAAAAAAAAAAAAAAAAAAAAAAAAAAAAAAAAAAAGAGAAAAGAAAGAAGGATTTACGCAACGGGGGAATTTTACGGAACGATTTATTGCTGAGGGATGGGGCCAAGAATAAATATGGATTGATGCAAATGCAACGTTTGGAATTCGCGAATAGAAAAAACAGGGACATGCTCCGTCAAATCGGAAAAATCGTAGTAAAAAATCGCCCGTAACCTGTAACGTTCGGCTATTCCCTGAACTGGAACATCTGTTATTATTTTATTCACTGAACCGACAGTGTTAAGTTACAGAGTAAGCAAGCAACGACGGAAGAACGAAATTCCAAAGAGGATGAGAAAAAAAGGTAAGTCAAAATCGCGAAACTGTTTTTCTTTTTAGATACGAATTTATCGACTCGGCCTGTACTTACAGAGAGGAGGAAACGAAGCGAGTCCATAACTTGGCATAAACCGAGCGCAATCTGAAAGTTAGCCGCGGTTCCCTTTACATCAAACTGAAAGGACTGAAGGGCAGGGAAGCAGTTTCAGGTCAACCGCGTTCCACATGGTAACTCCGCTAACGAGAACGGGATTACCCCGGTCTAGTTTGTTCCCGGTCGAACTTAAATCTCGATCCAAACGAGCTGCAGGTATTGCTTAAGTTTCGCCGCGGAGAAATTCCACGGAGGAGGAGCCGATCCCGCGGCGCCACGTCACCGCTGACCCAGAAATCCTTCTCGGGGATTCTTTTTCGCGCAATTGCGCGTCGATTTTCTATTCATAATCGACGGGCCAAACGGGAAATGATCACGACGACGACGACGAACCAGGACGAGACGCGACAAAGGAATTTTCACCGAGCGAAAGAGGAAGAGACAGTTTCATTATACGCGCGGTTCCGCGGTCACCCCGTCAGGGACCGACCGACAATGCGAACGGAAAGCGCAAATCATCCCCGTGGAATAGAGAGCGGCCCGATTCATTTTAACGACCGTTAAACCGGACGAATGGAGAATGCGATGTTACACTTGACGATCGTTAAAACTTAACGAAATCCAGCCCGCGAGGCAGTAGAACGGGCCAGCGTGCTGCCAGCCTGGAAATCGAGGTCAGCCGTGCAGGGGAGAAAAAAAAAAAAAATCGTATAATTGCTCCCCCTGAAGGCTGGATACGAGGTTACGGCTGGATAACTAGTACCAGTCGTAACTGAAGGCTCTAAGGCGAGATGCTGGACGCAGATTGGACTAACAGTTGCGTTATCGGTGTTGCACAGTCGATGGAAGATATACGCAGGTCGGTGTGGAGTGGGTTAGAGGGTTTAATTAACGTTCGTCGCGAATTGAAACAGGGAGTATCGAGATTTTGTGAAATTCAAGGAATTTGAATTTCTCGTTCGGAACTGGTTTTCCAATTATAAATTAATAACACGTAGGTGCTTTCGGCAAATTTTCGTACAAGAAATGCGAGACTTAGGATTTAAAATTAGTGTAAACTTTATATCAGACTCTGTTCGAATATTTTTGCCATTTGATCGCCGCAAAAGTAGCAATTTCGTGGCGCGAACTACATTAACGTGAGTTTCCAGCGAAATAAGCATGAAGTCATAAATTGGGGTTACTTTCAACAATTTACCGAGTCGCTATTAAATCGACCCGCGTCCTTTCGACTTTGTAACTTTTTAAGAACGACGAGGGGGACCGAACGACGTTTAATTGCCTGTCGAATACGACTTACGAGAAAAAGGGGGGGGGGGGGAAAGGAAAGAAGAAAAAGAAACTGTCGTTCGTTGAAAATAACGGAGAAACACGAGCAAACAGGCAACAAAAGGGACAAATCGCTGGCGAACGTCTATTTTCATTACGTGGAACTGCTCGGTAAACTCAGATCCTTTTCCTCCCCCGTATGCATCGAGTTCTCCAAACTCTCCTAAC
Organism: Frieseomelitta varia; assembly: GCF_011392965.1. Taxonomy (NCBI): domain Eukaryota; kingdom Metazoa; phylum Arthropoda; class Insecta; order Hymenoptera; family Apidae; genus Frieseomelitta; species Frieseomelitta varia. The sequence goes on from NW_025110680.1 coordinate 236,236, forward strand.
GTAATTTCACGTTATGTTTAACGACAAGAGAGAGGCACGCGCTTTTGCCTCGTATCGAAAGCAAAATCCAATGAAAGAGTGAGGAAAAGAGAAAAAAAGACGCCTCGAAACGCGTTAACTAACCGTTTCAGTTTCATTTTCAACATCGCGAGTGTGCATCCGGACGATTAAGGTAGCACGCAGATGCAAAAGTTTTCGCCCCTAAATTCGTAAATTGAATGCGCGCTCGCGAGTTACAGGAGCAATGTGAAATGATACGAGCGCATTTCGTCGCGAGATGTGTAAATCGGACGTAGTTACGCGAGTTGGAAAATATCGCGACGAGTGTTCGCATGTTTAGTTGGAGTTTGGATCGTTTGGGAGGGGGGGGGGGGGCTGTTCTCCCTGGTGAGAATGTCTGTTGGCCTAACCCTCTGGAATTAAGCATTTGGGGCTGAGACTGCGAAGGGTTGATGCATGGAAGGTTTTTATTGCTGGGTTGGTCGTAAGCGAAGAATGCTGCGGCCTGTGCATCATGAGGGTGACAATGGGAACCTCGGTGGGTATGTCTTTTTAAATTAAACCGCTTTGGCGTTGCATTTATATTAGGTTCGTACGGCGTGATTAATGGAGATTACGTGACTCGACGCTCTTGCTGAGTAAACTTATTGCTAGTATCTGTGGCTTGGAGGGAGCAAGATCATATTCAAGACCTGTTCAGGACCGTCGCGAATAAAATTTCATTTGGCACGCGAATTTTGTTTCAACATCGTCGTTTAATACTAAATTCATTTGATCGACACTCGATATTTTATAGATGTAAAACAATGTATTCTTGGATACGCTGGTACGCTTGAATGATTCTTCGTAAAATACATAAATGAAAGCTTGTCTATCCTATACTGTATTACAAAGATTTTCTGTTCCTTTTACTTTAATGTTTTCGATGGAAATTTCAGTCGTTCGCAGTTCGAGTGTTAAAATGAAATTTCCACCCATGAAAGTGTTCAGACAATTTTCGTGTTTGAAGATTAAAAAGAATTTTCTCATCGGTAGCAGCAACATCGATCAGGGTGTCTTTGATAATACCACGATAGGATACAAATTACCCCTAATGGCGAGCAAATATCTAGAAAAATAGCCTGGACGAAAGTGTGCGAGCTCTCTCTCTCTCTCTCTCTTTGTTATCCATCGTTCGAACGAGGAAGACTCTCTCGTTCTAGTCTAGTATTTGAGGGTTGTCTACAAACATCCCCGATAAATCCCGTAATCCGGCGTGTCACATTAGAAATACGAATTTCTCGCGTCGGCGTCGCTGCGGCGCGCGCTTTGCCCACAGGAAGATTGCACTTTTTTTATATTACAGGGATCGCCGGGATCCCAAGGCTTCCCGGAGCAACGTAACGCAGACAAATTACACGCGGCGAGGCCGCCCTTTGCCCCGGTTTCCTTTGTGCCTGCACGTGTACAGACCGCTCTGTAATTGGCGATACGTGCGCGCGGCTCGCGATGGGGTGATTCCTCGACGGAGGAATAAAACCGGCAGCGTTTGCCTTATTTATGACGCCATTTTTCGGATTGCCTGGTTAAACGCCTGGTCTATGATCACGGACACGTGTTGGAAAACGCTGCCGGCCGGGGAGATCGGCTCGGATCCAACGGAACGTTCCCAGTTGGCGAGCCATTTGATATTCAAATAACGACCGGGGATTTTTGTTGATGTTATAATTAATCTTAATACACGGGCTCGTCGCGCGGGCTCGAATTATGAAATCCATTACGACATTTCCGCGCATTATGAAAACTGATGGTAAGAAAATACCATTCATAGGGTGGCTGGCGAAAATATATTTTCAACTGTACGTGCAGAGATAGTCTACGGATAAATTAGCTTCCGCGTCAGACGGAACGTTACAACTTCTAGAAGAAATATATATTTCGCCTGGTCTCGTGTAATTTCTAACGTGGCTTCTCTGAATTCGGTTCGAACTTTATCAACGTAATTACACCGTTAATGGAGTCACAAGAAGTTTCGAACATCGTGCGAAAGCTTTCTACGTTAAAGTGTTCGTAATGGAACGATGTACATTTTCTTTTTTCTTTAAACAAAAGTTGCTATCCCGCGTAATGCGATAGAGAAAGATCTCTGTGGTAAACTACAAATCTAAGTCGCAATATACGAAAAATTCCATTCTACGATCCTTCTTCCGCGACGAAAACAGACGAAAAAGAGACGGGCCAAATTTCCAAACGGCACTTCGAACGGCACTCTCATCTGCATTCCGCAACGACAGTGAAACGACACGCAGCGCAGCACCAGCGAACGAGAGACATAAATAATAGAATATACCAGGCAACGTGTTCGAGTTTATTCCCCTGCCAGGTCGGGAGGGGTCAGCTACATTTCGCTGGATACTCACCAATTATGAAGCGGCCTGTATACGTGTGCACACACGTGAACGCACCGCTGAAGTTTCGCCGCTTTCCCTCCCGACGACTCTTCCTTCCCGCGACATGCAATACACTTTTATGCCGCGTGTGCGAGAGGGTGTGCCGCAACCCCCGCCGATCCCCATATATTCCCCACGCGATTCCACCGATTTGATACGCTTGAACCTTCGGAGTCGTTGCTTTCTCCTGGCCCTGCCAGATTTCCCCAGCCAGAAATCTCTTCTCGCTCGGGAAAGAAAATCTCTTCCCGGCGCGCGCGCGCGCGCGCGCGTGACGGACTGGCGATTTTACGGGGCCTCGAGAATTTATTACGAAGGGAATATTCACCGACGATTCTCTTATTCCGGCATTTTTGTGTTTCTTGGATTTCTTTCGATTTCATCCCTTTCGCGTCAGGATCCATTCCCTCGAAATAAAATTTTAGGTAATAATAATAATAATAATATGACGTTGAAATTTACGGAAAATTGCGAATTATAATTATTAATTCGCTCCGATAGATCCAGCTTATATATCGTATGTAGAACAAGATTTATTTGAATTACGATAATACATCATGTTCTTCCAGCTCCTGTTCACAATTTAATGCCAGAAATTTGCTATTTTCTACTTCATCGTTCCTGTAGAACCTGCAAACCACGAGCGTAGCAAATAATTAAACTACTAAATCGTAATTCCAATACAAATACAAAGCTTTAAACACACTCTGTATGAACGACTGTAATTACGAGCGATACGATAAGTCAATATTAATTTTGTGAATTTGCTATTCCGCGCGATTCTAATGATTCTAAATAATCTGCGATCCGTCATTTTGACAAGTTTGATACCATGATCTGCGTACTGAAGCCCTGGAATTTCAATCGTTGACTAGATAATGCTCTTTAATGCGAACGAAACTGTCGAAGAGTCTTTGAGTAATAACGACGTCCTCGTCATTAGCTCTCTGGTCCTCGAGAACGTCGAAGAGCTGGCACGATGAATGGCGCAATCTCCGTCGGGTCCGAACAAAACAATATCGAGGCTGTTCATTAGCAGTGATGTCTACTTAACAAAAGTTCGAAATTTAACGTGGTAGAGAAGGTGATCCTGGGGATGCCGACGCAATGACCCAATTACTGCACTCGTAAAGTGCAACGACGTGAGCCACATGAAAGCCGTGAGCAGCTTTGAGAAACTTTGTTAGTCTCTGGCAGTCTTTCGACACGTTAAGAGGCAATGCTCGGCTTCCCCATGCCTTTCGTTCTTAATTAGTTAAGCCACCTCTTTTTAACACTCGACGACACCATATTATTTCAATAATTATCTTTTTGTAGCGAGTGCTACGTCGAATCTGTGAGAGCAGAACGTTTATCGCCAAGCAAAAGGAGACGAGAGGAAAAATATCTCTGTGTGTATGTATGGATGTGCGTGGGAGAGGATAGAATCACGATGAAACGAAAACGTCGGACGTGTACACCGAACGAAAATTTAATTAAATCCACCGTAAGGTTCCGGCGTTTCGGTATTCGAATCCGATCGCATTAATCCGATCGAGCAAGCAAATCGGTTCCCTAAGTAATTTCATCGATATCGGAACGGACGTTTAATGGCCTCAATGAATTTCCAACTACTTCTCCTTTTTCTCACTCTCTCTCTTTCTCTCTCTTTGTTTCTTTTTATTCCACCTCCCTTCCCTTCGTTTTGTTTCCTTCTTTGTATTATCGATGCGCCGCGCGGAATTTTGCTTTACGCTTCGAATCTCACTCAGCCGACGTTTCTCGTTTTGCTCTCGCGTTAACCCCTTTCGAATTTACGGAGTAACAAGGGAAGAACAACGCTCGCGGAATAATTCATGCCGTGAGGTATCACAGTTTCGATTCGACGATATCAGTCAAATCGGATCGATCTACCAAGTAACGAGTATATCGACCCTACTCTGCCCTGGTCTGACAGAGACTGATCGTTTCTACTTACGTGCATAAGTCACGTAAATATACGCTGTCGCTTAGCTGAAAAATCTCGGAACACTTCTCTTTTTACTTTTGATATTTATCGTAGACGATGAAATTTTAAAATAGCGTGCGCGTTACGATACAATTGGTTGCAATATCGTCACTGTTATTAAAACTTTCTCTGCTGTTAACGTAGAAGCAGAAAAAAAAAATCACTGCGAGACACAGCAAGAAAAATCCATTTACCATGGTGCATGTAACCTGTCGTTCTCGTCGGCGGTTTCCCTATCGTTGCCCCTAAATTTTCGTCGAATGGAACCGCGCCCCCTTAGACGGGAACGTCAACTTCCTCGACGAGTAACGCGCGAGGACGAAACGTCTGTCAGACTGGTTCGCCACGGATCGCCAACAACACGGCCAGCCAGGCGCCGTTTTCCCGAAATTACGCCAATAACCTGTCCGATATAATGTCCGACTTCAGCGTATTAATTAGCCGGAGCAACAACGCCTGGGAACCATAACTCGGCCACGAAGGTACATAGATCCACGATCGAATTAGCAACACCAATACCGGCCTGCCCGTTGAATAATGCACGAGCTGACATTTCGTCCAATAACAAACCGGCCCGTTATTCCAGCGTGGTTATTCTTGCCGGCTGGCTGGAAGGCCATTTAATCGGAAGTACCTTTTCGGATCTCTCGTAGCGTCTCAACTCTCTCCCGTGAGGATAGACGCAGCCCCTTGGCTACGTCTTGTATAATCGAATTGAAATCGACGGATCGCGGCACGACATCCGTGACAGCGTGCACCAATACCGTTGGACACGTTGTCCCCGTGTATTATCCAATCGGAATTTATGTCCGTGCGGGGACGAGGAGGCGACGATAACTTTCTTTAACGCGTTAGTCGTATTCCTGGGTCGCTTATCATATTCGTATGAATCCCCGGTATTAAGCTTGACAAACGAGACACCGGGCTCCTCGTTAAAAGGGTCGAGAAATACCCTCCTTTTTATCGACGCGTATCCTGCCTCGTGGATGTGGGGCTGTTGGCGTCCCAAAGTTTGATGAAAATTTGACTGAACGCCGTGGCACGGGAAGGTTTAACCACTTGCGCTGGCAACTGATCGCGGACCATAACGAGCGACCGAACCGTATACAATAATTCGTCGCTTTCTTTTTGAACTTGCCGGTATGATATCACTGGATAGAAATTGTTGAGAAGCAATAAATTTATTATATTATAATATATATTATAATAATAATTATCGAGGAGTAACAAATTTATTATTTGTTTCGTTCCTGGGTTATTCTTAAATATTCTTAAAACTGAGAAAATGTTGCAATTTTGGGACAAAAAATTTTCGACGTGTATGACACGTCATTCCAGCGCAAGAGGTAAAACATTTGCGTTGGCAACTGATCGCGGACCATAACGAGCGACCGAACAATAATTGGTCGCTTTCTTTTTGAACTCGTCGGTATGATATCACTGGATAGAAATTATTGAGTAGTAATAAATTTATCGTTTGTTTTGTCTATTTTGTTTTAGATAGTTTTGTCTATTTAGACTTAAAATATACTTAAAACTGAGAAAATATTATAATTTTGGACCAAAAAAATTTTCCGCGTGCGTGGCATTCCAGCGTTCGATCGTTTTTCTTCTCTCTCGAGACCCGCTCACTGTTTTCGCAAAGAGGAACGTATTCTTGGATGGAGATCATTTCACTTGGCTTTCAGTTTTTCGCACATTATACGAAAATTCGTCTCTCGCGAGAATTTCTAATTTTTTTACTACTTTCATAACTCGCTCTTCTAATCGGAAAGATCGACCATAACTGTAAACGAATAACAGACGCACACGAACAACAAGATTATGGAGATGTAAAAGCCAATATCGATTACGTTATCCCGTAAAAGAGACGGCCCCCTGTGTATCAATCGGAATCGTTAGCGAGCGCTGTGTTTCGATATTAATAGCGACGCGTGCGCGCCGGTTCGTTTAGTAAATTATAGATAGAGGTTCGGTAACGCGGGTATCATCACCGCAGCGGGCAACGGTAATAAGATAGATCAGTATTATGTAACCCCGTAATGAACCGACGTGTTGTTAATTACAGCTCGGTGCGCGATGAACGCAAAACACGGCCGGCATTCGCGCGACGATTTCATTTCGCCCATTCACTGTGCGCTCCATCCGCGAGTGAATGGCTGTTTCTCTCGCCCCTTCCCCCCCTCTCCCGGTGCTATTTTCCGCGGATGGAAACGCTCTCATTGCGAAAATCACCGAGGTTGACGTTGATACGAATACGCCCTTCTATCGATTTTTCATAGAACACTTTTTTCCATCCTCGCACACGCAGGCTCATCCTCTGCGCGTCCACTTGGAATTGCATTCGCAGCGGAGTAGTTTCTGCCATCGGGCAGTTTATCGATTTGCTGATGCGAAGAAGCTCGGGCTACGATGTCAGCGCTAATTACAACAGAACAGGCTGCTCAATGGGGGTGTATGAGAATACGAAAATATCTAGAACTCGATGGTCGGGACGAGTCGGGAAGAAGTTGAGTCGAGTCGAGTCGGATCGGATTCCCTAAAATTTTAAAACTCCTGAAGGAATCAGGTTGTCAGTGTTTTTGTACAGAATCACAGTGAATTTACAAATATTAACTATCTCATAATTAACTAAAACTAAACGCACGCAACTTAAAATTAAGACGCACGCATCTCACGATGTCCCTGTGAGATCCCTCGTCGCCCCAGATATTAACTATCTTATAATTAACTAAAACTAAACACATGCAACTTAAAGCTAAGACGCACGCATCCCACGATGTCCTTGCGACATCCCTCGTCGTCCATCGGTGGCCCGCTGGGGGCCCAAGTTTACTTATCAACTAATTATACCTACAGTTCAGTTTAGATCGTGAAATAAAGAATGGAAAGAAATTTTCACGATCTAAACTGAACTGTAGGTTGCGTAGTTCTTAGCTTGATGTCGTTTCACAAACATTAAAGTTTGTAACCCTTTAATGTTTGTGAAAAGATATCAATTACCAGATCTCACCACGAGGAGGTGACTACGCACGAGACCCACCCGGGCCCTATTCCCAACCACCCTCCATTAACATACATACGAATAACTCTGCATTCTTAAGGAATGCAGAGATTTCATTCTACTTGGCCCGGGGTTACGAACAAAGGAGACAAACGTTCTATAGTCCAATCTCAAACTTAAGTCTAAATCTTAACTCTAAACCGCATATATGAGATTGAATTATGGAGCTCTGTCTCCCAAACAACGATCGCGTTAACAATCATACAATACATACAATCATACAATCATACAATCATACATTACATACATTATATACATTACATACGATCATACGTTACGTACATTGCGTACAGTCATG